>NC_139678.1:119790010-119992510 GCF_964106915.1 Podarcis gaigeae | reverse complement strand
GGACCACTGTATTGAGTTTTCCTTCCTCTACTCAACGTCGTTGGCTGACATAGGCAGGATCTGAAGGAAACATGGAACATTGTGACATCAGGGCATGGGTAAGTTCTATTGGACAGTGGAGGGGAACTTTCAGACCGTGGGGCCTCCCCATTTCCCCCACAACCTCCCCTGTTCTCTTTCTCTCAATGCCCCATATGGAAATTTGATTGTTTTAAAAAAACCTTCCTTTAGCTGTAATGGGAAACTATTTTTCAGCTTAACTGCAGCATGGAGCCAGTTGGGTTGCGGAGGGGAAAGGGAAGGGCCCTGTGATTTTCACAAAGACCACCCCCTGCCCCCCAGCAGTTAGACTTGAAAAAGCTCCATGGCTTTTATTTCCAAGGTTAATTGTTGTGTGCACATGGCAGAGAAAATGAGTATATGTGGACAGATGTGTCCAAAAATGAATGGACAGATGGATGGGCTGGCAAAATGCTAGATACAAGAAGGGTTAAATATGGATGTATGCGGATAAAGGTTTATATGAGAGAGTGGGAACGCAGCAGGCCCCACACACTTCTAGGAATTTGGCCTCCAGTTGAAAAAAAGTTCCCCATCCCCACACTGTGTGTTATGGATGTGATATGGCAATAGATGTGGTGTTCTGTTCTTGGTGGGTGTTTATCGTAGCCTTTAGTTGTGTTTATGAATCACTGCCCTTAGTTACATTAAAGTGTAGACAGGTATGTGTTCTCTTCAGTGCTCTTGCTGATGGCTTGAAAGGTCAATATCAGTACTTTGAATCACACCTGGAATTAACTAGGAATCAAAGAATCTCATGCAAAATTATACAGTATGTACTGTGTGTGTGTGTGTGTGTGAGAGAGAGAGAGAGAGAGAGAGAGAGAGAGAGAGAGAGAGAGATATGTTTGGGTGTTGTTCAACCAAGTTTTACTCACAGGAAACCCATTAAAATCAAGGGACCTTACTTAGTTATGGTCATTAATTTCATTGGGTCTGCTCTGAGCTAGTTGAATACCACCAATTAAACTTAAAAAACATATATCTGATCACAAAACACAGATCTGTTTACAACTGTGGCAGGATCTTGGTAGGTGATTTTATAGCCTTTAATCACAGTTATAGTGCTCATACTATGTCTCTTAGGCCGATTGGAAGGTGGGTAGTTTGAATCCATGCAACGGGGTGAACTCCCGATGCTCTGTCCCAGCTCCTGCCAACCTAGCAGTTCGAAAGCATACCAGTGCAAGTAGATAAATAGGTACCACTGTGGCAGGAAGGTAAACAGCGTTTCAGTGCTTTCTGGCACTCATTACGGTGTTCCGTTGTGCCAGAAGAGGTTTAGTCATGCTGGCCACATGACCTGGAAGGCTGTCTGTGGACAAACACTGACTCTCTTGGCCTGAAAAGCAAGATGAGCGCTGAAACCCGAAGTTGCCTTTGACTGGACATTACTATCCAGGAGTCCTTTGCCTTTTACCTTTTACTATGTCAGCATTGGAAATAGTTCCAGTACAATAGATGCTATAGATTTTATGCTGTGCTATTATATTTTCTATGACATGAGGAAGGGAAAACAGATGGTTGCTAAACCATGACCTGTAGTAGGTAAAGCAGCCATTGAGTACTGGACAGTGCGATAGCAGGAACAGCATTTATCAAATCCTTCCACTTTGAATTTGGCATAAGGGTGAACACAGCTGAATCAGTACGTGCTCCAAGGTTGGATTAAGTATAGCTTGGAGACCCTGGTTCAATTGGGGGCCTTGATTACAGCATAATGATCTACAAGCTCCCTTCTGTACAGAGAATACAGAAATTTCACTGAAAAGAATTGGCAAACTATTGCAATAGATCATGACTTCTACTAATGATTTCCAGATCCAGCAAAGAGAAGCAGCAACAGTTGGAAAAATGTGCAATTCCTGCTTTCTCAACAATGACTCCTCTGAAGGATCTGTTTCCCATGGAAAATCATGATATAATATAACTAGGAATGTATTTTTAAAAATGGTATAAAACCAGTGTTGCTGGCACGTGGGGGAAAAGAAGAAGACTGGGATGGATTAATGAACCCTATGCGAACCATATTGCAGGCCCCTGAACACTGGAAAATAGGAAGATGTCTCACCCAATATTGTCTACTCTGACTGGCCAGTGCAAGGGACCAGCTTACAGCTGTGACTTCCCTTTTCCTCTTCCTGCAATCACCATGTTCCTTGAGGGTGAGAGAGGCCAGTGGAACCAGTTGCCACTGCCTTCCTGCAATCACATCTAAAGAGTAGATTGAGAACCATTGCATTAGACCTGGGACAAGCACATAAAGCCTGTCTGTTGAGCGTATCCAGGAGAAAAATGTTTCAGAATGTGATCTGGCTTTATCTCTAATGCTCTAATTCCTGTTCCCTCCCCCACTCCAGTTATAAGGCTCCTTTGCTATGGGTGGGGAGGAGGATCTGACCAGAGGGCCAGATCTGGTACCTTGTGTCCATTGGCACTGGAAGGGCAGAAAGCTGAGAGCCCAGCAGATGATGGATCCAATGGCAGATGGGGCAACTAATTCTTGCTTGGCCTCTATCCTTCTCCTTGATGAGATGTCAGCACTGATGCAAATGTGGAGAAAGCAGGCCTGGACTGAATGTAAGAAAGAAGGCATGCCAAATGTGTTTCTTATGCCTAGTGCCCACCAAATCAGAAGTGTGGTCTTTCGTTTGGCAGGTTAGGTTGCAATCCGATACATATGTAGGGTTTTTCCGCACTTCAGCTTTTCCTGTGCCGAGAAAGCATGGGTCCGAGACGTTTTCTGCTTGTTCTGCACTTTGCCCCTGGAAAACCTGCTCTTTAGTGCTAAATCGGAACAAATGGCAACCTGCGAAAAATGCAATTGCCATTTGTTCTGTTTCAGCACTAAAGATCAGGTATCCCTCGGGAAAAGTGGTGGGAGAAATGCAGGTGTGGATAGGTCCTTAACTTAGGAGTGAGTCCTATGGTTTATTTTGTTGTTGTGACCATCCTGGTCATTTTGACCATCAGTAAAAAGAAATATACATCCTATCCATACTATGCAGAATGCGCATAGACACACCATTAAAAGACAGCATTAGCCGTACATATATATTTTGAAATGCAAACCAAAACACATGTGTTTCTACATTTCATTGAAGATTAGATCTTTACAGTCTATCATATTATCCTTGATGAACATTCTTCTCAGTTTTTGAGTAGCAACCACAAATCTTACATTGAGTTAGTCCTATTGGAAAGAGTGATACTTGCTTCTAAATGAATGATTTGGGCTAAAAGAAGGGATGTGTATATATGTGTGTGTAGATGATATAGATAGATATAGATATAGATATAGATATAGATATAGATATAGATATAGATATAGATATAGATATAGATATATAGATGTGAGACATACTTCCTTGGTATTATACCTACATGTGCATATACCTAAAATATCTTGGTTATTGCAAATGTTACTCTTTTATACCTTTATGCTCCTAATATCCTTTCTTGCCTTGTTACTCCGCAACAGTGTTGCTATTCCCCAAGAGTAATATCACATTAATTGGCAGCATGCATCTCAAAGGACATTCTTAGCTTTGTGGCATATATGATGCTGTGGTCTAAACCACTGAGCCTAGGGCTTGCCAATTGGAAGGTCAGCGGTTTGAATCCCCACGATAGGGTGAGCTCCCGTTTCTCGGTCCCTGCTCCTGCCCACCTAGCAGTTCAAAAGCAGGTCAAAGTGCAAGTAGATAAATAGGTACCACTCTGGAGGGAAGGTAAATGGTGTTTCTGTGCGCTGCTCTGGTTCACCAGAAACGGCTTAGTCATGCTGGCCACATGACCCGGAAAAACTGTCTGTGGACAAATGTCGACTCCCTCGGCCAGTAAAGCGAGATGAGCACCACAAACCCAGAGATGTTCGCGACTGGACTTAATGGTCAGGGGTCCTTTACCTTTTTAATGTACCATTTTTATTAGCACAGAATTATTGGGCCTTGCTACAAAATGTCCTATTTTCATATTATTTTCCATACCAGCTCCCCCCCGCCAAACCCCATGGAAAACCAAAACCTCTGCCAAAAAGCAGCTATTTTGCTATATGCTTACCTAGGAAAACCCAGCTCAGAGGTAGCATCTGTTTTTAAGTAGAACCCACCCAAATTTCCAGCTGAGCTAATTGAGCCACAGGAGGTTAAATGGCTTAGCCATGATGATGGGGATTAGAACCTCTAGCAGCCCCTTGTTTTTTCTCTCTCGGTTATTTCAGTGATTAGACCACACAGGATCTGTTGCTTTATGAGACATCCTAAATAATGGCTTCTTTTGTGAATGTGTGTGTTGCAGAGGGAGGCAGAGGGGCTTCTGGATGCAAAGCCAACTGTTTACAATGTGGCAACTCGTATGCAACTTGTATATCATAAAAAGTGGGCCATAAAAGAGGCACATCAAATTTTTAGCTAACGAGCATGTTTCAAATGCTGGGTGTGTGGTTTTTGCCCCCCATTCTTAAGTTGTTTTCTAGATGACTGAAGGTCAGATCCAGACATGCACTGTCTGGAGGAATGGGTTCTGGCAATGGTGCTGTTCATGATTTTTTGCGCTAGAGCTAGTGGAAGTCAAGTGACTTTATAAATGTGTATAAACCTCTGGACCATGAAATACTGAGCAGTGAGCAAACATGTACAGATGTACATTGGAGGTGCCATCATAAAACAGGTTTAGAACATAAGGAGCAATGTACAAGAGTTAGTGCAAGAGATTGCAAAATTCCTGGCACCAGTGGAAGGACACCTCTAGGGTTCAGTTCTTTTCTCATGCTAGGAGCTCAAGTGGAGTCAGAAAAAGCTGTATACAGAAGAGTGCCTCTGGATCCAGCCCTGAATGTTTAACATGCCAATTGAGCACAGCTTGGGTGGATCTATACACAGGGGGGGAAACGCTATAAATAAGTCAGAAATTAAATTGTTATAACAAAGGGGAAAAAACGCTATGTAGAATCTCAAATAATTTTTTTTGCTCTCCAGCGCCATCTGGTGCTGCATGTTTATAACACATTCAAAGCACTGTTTTTTGTCTAGTGTAACTGAGTCCCTTATGGTCCTTGAAAAAGGTCTCAGTCATGGTAGCGAACCAATGTGTTTCAAGAGCATTTGTTAGGATTATTTTGCAACAACTAGAAAGTTGGAGCCAGGGGTGCCAACTTGAATAAAATATGGTGGGGGCCCAGGTAACTGATCACATGATGCAGTGCGCACACACCATTTGAATGGGACGGCCAATCAACTTAGTGGGAGTCTGGCCTCCTCCACGGCCCCTAGGAGTTGGCTCCTAGGATTGGAGCTGGGTTCCTTCGAAAGGATTTCAGATTGTGGTTGCAGTGCTGATTCTCCAGGAAAGGTCCTAGCTCAGAGCTAGAGCAACTTCTTTGCCTACAGAGGGTCTCAGGTTCAGCATCTCTAGGTAGGGCTAGGATTATTGTCTGCCTGAAACTCAGGAGACATGCTGGTAGCCTGATGTGCCTGATGCTATATAGCACCCTATCATGTTCCTATCTTATATTAGTCTTATGATCCTAGGCATGTCACGATGTATGCTATAGAAAGCCACAATGGATATGAGAATCTTTTTTCTCTACTGCATAGTTGCTTCCCCCTTGATGACCCTTTTATGGTGTATTTCTTTACAACATCAACTTTGTTGGACTGATCATGTTGTGTGGATGCCTGGCTATCGTATTCCAAAGCAACTACAGTGGTACCTCGGGTTACAGATGCTTCAGGTTACAGACACTTCAGGTTACAGACTCTGCTAACCCAGAAATAGTACCTCAGGTTAAGAACTTTGCTTCAGGATGAGAACAGAAATTGTGTGGTGGCAGCAGGAGGCCCCATTAGCTACAGTGGTACCTCAGGTTAAGAACAGTTTCAGGTTAAGAAAGGACCTCCAGAACAAATTAAGTTCTTAACCTGAGGTACCACTGTACTCTGTTCCGAACTTAAAAATGGAAAGCGTAATGCTGGTGGTCAACAAAAGAGGTTCAACGACTCTCTCAAGGCAAATCTAAAAAAACGTAGTATAAGCACCAACAACTGGGAAACACTGGCCTGTCAGCGCTCCAATTGGAGAACAGCCTTTACCAAAGGTGTTGTGGGCTTTGAAGACACTCGAAGTCGGGACGAAAGGGAGAAACGTGCTAAGAGGAAGGCATGCTTGGCAGACCCTCACTGTTATCAACTCCTGGCTGGAAACCTATGTCCCCACTGTGGAGGGACGTGTGGATCCAGAATTGGCCTCCACAGTCACTTACAGACTCACTGTGAAAACAATGTTTATGGAAGACAATCTTACTCGGCCACGAATGATCGCCAAAGAAGAAGACATGTAGTCCTGGGTGCTGCTTGGAACCTCTAATCTTTTGCTAATGAAAATCTATTAAGCAAATTCCTTTAGAAGTTAGAAATCCCGTCTGTGTTCATATATGTGTCATTCTCCCTGACTGTCACCTATTACTTTTGCGAAATGGCCTGTTTCTAATTAGGCGATTAGCAAAACACCCACCGTTATGATTGGCTGGATGTATGTGCAAAGAGGCTGGACCTTATTCACATTTGTGGTGCAGATGTAACAACATGATGTGTCCAAGCATTGATTTCCACCCCCACCCCCCTTTCTTCCTCTGTTGCATGCAGGGATTTCCTCTCTCCTTTTCTATATCGAGGCAAACAATACTGTTGTTCAAACCAGCAAACAAAGATCAGAAAACTGGATGTAATTCTCACATATTGCTGAAGCCTTATCTTTACTGGTGTATGCCATGTTAAATAACCCTTGCTTTCTGAAATAGGATGTACAACCTGAATCACTACAGCAGTTTCTTTAAATTATTTAATTCTAGTTACAAATCGCATCCTGGGAAACATCTCAGAGCGATTCAGAATTTAAAAGCTAACAATGAAAATGCATGGAACAATTTCATATATATATAAACAAGTCAGGTCGAATGCAGATAGACTAGTAATCCATAGCCTTGAGCAGAATTTTAACCTTACAGCCGACCACTCCTTATAAAATTCCTGAAATTCAAATGACATTCAGCAACATTTCCTATCTAACAGACAGTCATGGCCTCAAGGTCATGCAGTGAGCTTTGTGGCTGGTGGGAATTTGAACCTAATTCTCCTCAATCCTAGTCCAACCCTCTTTAAGTACTATGCAAACTCAAAAAATGAGGGGTGCTAAAACGTTGTATAACAGGACTTGGGACTTCAAAAAGTGTTTTGGTTAAATTAATCTAATTTCGTTTTACTTGGTAAGTAAAATGTATATTGAAATTGCATAGAAGCCTTTAAAAATGATTGTCAAGTACCTACACTTATATTATTATTATTAGGCATTGCCTGACATTTCCAGAAAGTAAAATTAAAATTATTTGGTTTTCTGAATGCAGTTTAAGTGCTTCTTCATTGAGCACAGACTTACCAAGCTAAATATTGTCCAATCATAAAAAATAGCAGATTTGAATTCATCACACCCAAAAACATACTTTAACGACCCTTGCTGAAAAAAATACAAAAAGTAAGGTCAACCCCCTAAAATGACACGGCCAACACTGTCACACTGGCCCTCATCTACAATGAGCATTTATAATCTATCTGATAAAAATCCCAACTATGCAACTTCTAGAACCAGAGCCAAAAATGTTCATTCCTAGGAACAGCCTCTAATAAGCTAGGAACTCTCTTAAGTCATTCAATCGGGAGCTGCTCAGAGTGACTGGGGAAACCCAGCCAGATGGGCGGGGAATAAATAAATAAATAAATAAATAAATAAATAAATATTATTCACCTTTTAACATTGTGGTTGAGTCACCACACATGGACCAATGCAGATGAGTGTTCTATCTCCATCCCTCTGTGTCCATTTTCATCACCTTCCATAAATTGGATGGTGGCTGCAGTGAGGACCCTCTTGTAGCCATGAAGGGCCTATGTGCATTTTGGAATTCTGATCCCCTGCCCTCCCGGCTCCAAAATGTGTGGGGAGCCTCCCTCCACAGATACAAAAGCCTCCTTCCTGCAAACAGTCACTTTCCAGATCACAGAAGTTGATGAAAATGAGAATGGGGTGGAGATACAATTCTTTCCCCCAGTGCCCTCCCCTCATATAATAATTCACCCTCTTTTCCAATTCCAGGACTGAGGAAAAAAAGAAAACAACATTAGCAGATCAAAAATGTATCCAAATTGTGTGACGGCTATGCATGTTCCAAAAGTGATTTCTCCATTCTGCCCATTGCATATAGTGAAAGTGGAATAGGGCGAATTGCTTAATATATTCAGGCTGCTACTCTTTGACACAGATTCTTGTCTCTTTCAGATGCATAACTTGGAGTTGCTATTTCCTTTGGTAATATGCTAATTGTTAATAGTATCAAATTTCACAATCCACATGTTATGTGCTTGCTTAACGATGTCTTGAGGCACATTAAGTACTATTCAAATGAAAGTATAGGCATGTTACTATGTGCTCTGGGCAATTAATTAGCAGGCAATTAAGGTTCATCAAGTACAGTACGACTTGTCCTTAATGTTGACTTTTATTTAAAGGAAAAGAAGATAGCTTGCGGCTATGATATTTGCCAAAATGAAATGTTAGTGCAATTCCAATGTGTAAGCAAATGGCTTTTTAAAATTCTTGTAGGAAAATAATTCCCTCCCAACACCAAAATAAAATGGAAGCAGTTGTGGATTTCCAATACAACTAGTGAAAATAAGGATTTTTAAAAATAATGTATAGAAGATCAGTGCTTTTTAGGGGTGGTTGTTGCAGTAGTGATTTTTTTGACACGGGTCAATGTAACCTTGTGCAATGTAATGGCTTCAATGAGAGTGATGGCAATCTGGGTCCCTGTTTACCCAACAAACACATATAAGAATACTTATAGTATTCTCCATATAGACATCACTAGAAATCATGGTTTGCACTAACCACAGATAATAACCTGAGACATGGTTTTTGCTTCCAAGCATACAAATTATAGCTAGCATTTCTTGTCTACTTTCAGTTTCATATGTTTACTAGGGTTGCCATATTTCAAAAAGTAAAAAGCAGGACACCTCAAAAGTTGTTGAGCTTGGCTAAGATCCGGGACAAAGTGCTATCGGAAATCCCCCCCCCCCCCGGATTCTGCCTTTGAAATCCTGGTAATGTCTGGGACTACTCTATTCCGAACTTAAAAATGGAAAGCGTAATGCTGGTGGTCAACAAAAGAGGTTCAAAGACTCTCTCAAGGCAAATTGAAATGCAGTATAAGCACCGACAGCTGGGAAACACTGGCCTGTGAGCGCTGAAATTGGAGAACAGCCTTTACCAAAGGTGTCCTGGGCTTTGAAGACTCTTGAACGTAGGACAAAAGGGAGAAACATGCTAAGACGAAGGCACGCTTGGCAAACCCTCACCTTGATCAACACCCATCCGGGAACCTGTGTCCCCACTGTGGAAGGACGTGTGGATCCAGAATTGGCCTCCACAGTCACTTACGGTCTCACAGTTAAAACCGTTTTTAGGAAGACAATCTTACTTGGCTACAAGTGATTGCCAAAGAAGAAGAAGAAGAAGAATGTCTGGGGGAATCTGGACGTATGGCAGCCCTTTGTTTATTGCTGACCCCATGGTGTTGTACGCTCTGGAGGAAGAGCATTGGTTTGTAACTATGGTTTGTAAAGTAGGGTCAGTGGCGTAGCATGGGGGGTGCAGGGGGGCCGATCGCACCGGGCGTAACATCTGGGGGTTGGGGTTAGGGGGCGCAAATCCATGGGCTAGGGGGCGCAAATCCACGGGTTAGGGGGTGCAAATTACTTGCCTTGCCCCGGGTGCTGACAACCCACGCTACGCCACTGAGTAGGGCATCGTGCAAACCATAGTTTATTTTTCTGGTTCGTGAGTCTCTTGCACAACATGGCCTTTGATTCATGCATCACCTTAAATAACTCTATAGTCATGCCTTCTTGACCAAGGTTTGATGTGAGCCTGAATTGAACCAGAGGTTGAAGTGTTGACATGGCTATTATGCAGGTACCTTACGAGCCCAAGGCTTAGACTTGATTTAAAATTCATAATAGGGGATGGCTCTTCAGTGACCCCCCCCCCCAATATGGTTTATAGAATTTGAAGACCACTGAAAAGCCATTGCCTATTGAAATTCTTCAGATCCCTGGCATCATGTTTAATCCATGTGTGCTGCCTTTACTGCATGCTCAGGGACACGGGTGATGCTGTGGTCTAAACCACTGAGCCTCTTGGGCTTGCTAATCAGAAGGTTGGCAGTTCGAATCCTTGCAACAGAGTGAGCTCCTGTTGCTCTGTCTCAGCTCCTGCCAACCTAGCAGTTCGAAAGCACACCAGGGCAAGTAGATAAATAGGTACTTTGGCGGGAAGCTAAATGGTGTTTCCATGTGCTCTGGTTTCCGTCACGGTGTCCCATTGCACCAGAAGCATTTAATCATGCTGGCCACATGACCTGGAAAGCTGTCTGTGGACAAACACCAGCTCCTTCGGCCTGAAAGTGAGATGAGCGCCGCAACCCCACTTTTGACTGGACTTAACAGTTCAGGGGTCCTTTACCTTTACCTTTACTGCATGCTCACAATAAGGAACTTTTAAACATAGTTTGTGCCACTATAACAAATGTCATTTTAGTAGCTTCCAAGAGCATAAAATGTTTCTCTGCCAGGTATTAGTAGATTGCTGGAAGCCCTCAAAGGCCTTTCTCTTGTACCTGTAAAGGATCATTGTATGGATCATTGTTTCTCTCTCTCTCTCTCTTTCTTTCTCTCTCTCTCTCTCTCTCTCTCTCTCTCTCTCTCTCTCCCTTCTTTCCTTCCTTCCTTCCTTCCTTCCTTTCTGTAGTGAGGTTGGGTTACAAGGGAACCAATGGAGGTCAAGGCAAATTGAGACACAGATGGAGAAGGTCAGATGTGGTTTAATGGATAGCTAAGAGGAGGCTGTGCTATTTATGGTAAATGGACTGGGGTAATTCACAACTGATCGTGGTTACTATCACTCAACTTGAAACGGGAAGAGTGCCCCATTCAATTTTCTTTTTTTAAGAAAAGGCATTACGGGAAACCTAAGGTATCTTTATGGAAACAATGCTTCAGACGAATGCAGTATCTCACCAGTAACAATGATGGAGGACGATTTCCAGATGTTTAAATGCTTGTCTTGGCAACGAGAAGGAATACTGAAACACGTACTGGCCAAATGAGAAAAAAGGAAGTGAAACAGTGATGTACGAGGCACAAGAGCTCATAGAGACTGGCACAATAAGCAGAATATGCAAAAGAGAGAACAGATGCAGGGTATAGGAGCCAACGGATTCATTTCGGTGCCCAGAATACATGGACTGTTACAGCTATAATTCATACTAGATAATAGAGAACAATTGCTAGTCTATTTTTATCCATTTATTTGACTTGGGAATATAGCCACAGGGGAATTTCAAAGGTGCCTCCTTATAATTCGTCCACACAGAGTAATGGTGCTTCCAAGTATCTTCTGAGTGAGCGATACTTTGTGCAGATGTACTGCAGGTAGTTCAGGTTTACATCTGAATATCTATGCTGCAAGGGACGCGGGTGGTTCTGTGGGTTAAACCACAGAGCCTAGGACTTGTTGATCAGAAGGTTGGCGGTTTGAATCCCCATGACGGGGTGATCTCCCATTGTTCAGTCCCTGCTCCTGCCAACCTAGCAGTTCAAAAGCACATCAAAGTGTAAGTAGATAAATAGGTACCGCTCCGGCAGGAAGGTAAACGGCGATTCCGTGCGCTGCTCTGGTTCGCCAGAAGCAGCTTAGTCATGCTGGCCACATGACCCGGAAGCTGTACGCCGGCTCCCTTGGCCTGTAAAGTGAGATGAGCGCTGCAACCCCAGAGTCGGTCACGACTGGACCTAATGGTCAGGGGTCCCTTTACCTTTATCTATGCTGCAAACCAGGATGCGTAGCCATGGTTCTAAGTGGGTTTACTAACTCTGGTTTGAATTAACCATGGCATGAAGCAGAGACTTGACAGCATTTTTGAAGAAATGCCAGTTTAGAAATGGGGTATTTAGAGTATAGAGGCATCAGAAGAGGTACTGTCAGGGAACTGACATCAGAGCCAGAAGTGGAGGCAGGGCTCCCAAGTGATGCCGGAGAAGGGCCAAGCAGGGAGAGAGGGGACTCATTGGCTGGGGAAGGAAATCAGCGTAACACCAGGGATAAAGGGGGGCGGATGGGGGAATCGGAGAGGGGGCTCCAGGACTCTTCGCTGGAGACCAGTGGGGAGAGCACAGGTCCTCCGCTACCCACACCCACCCTGCGCAGAAGACTTCCACGCAGGGAAAGTAGGCATAGACTTGGCGTCAAAGAACTTCTTTGCTGGAAGAAGTTCAAGAAACGCCCACTGACGGATTCTGCTAGCGACTGAACAGCCACGAAGTGAAGGGCTGTCCAGCCAGGAAAGGTTTAACCAGGCAACCTAGCCAGGAGTGGCGGCAACTTACGCACGAGCAACCCCATATAACCATTACAGGTACACTTAACTTTTCTTGCTTGTATTTCTCTGCTCCCAAATGCTCTCTAAAATGACTGGCCCTGGTGGAGTTTGAAAAGTTTGCCTTTGCAAAGGGTTAAGCATCATCTCTCTCCCACACTTATTCTTCACTCCAAATTTCTCTTCCCAAAGAGAGTTTCATCGTCATTATCCACAGCTTCAGCACTCAGTTACACGTAGTTGAAACTTGCAGATAATGTGCACTTAGCTTCTATGTCATAAATCTCATTGGATAATCTTGGACAAATCAATCGCTCAGGCCCAAATTAGATGTCACATGTACTCATGCATACCCTTTCTCAAATGTTTCCCTTTTTAAAATTAAAAGTAGCCTTTGGAAAAGCACCTTTGAATGGAAGTTTGTGTGTGTGTGTGTTCAAAGTTACCTATCCAAGCTGCCTGCATTGTAAAATTTAGATGCATGCATGTATTTTCCCTGTGGGCTCTCTGTGTGAAAGAGAATTGAATGGACAAACAACCATCCACAAATGGAAGGGGTTAAACAGAATCTTCCCTTCCAAGGGCTTAGATCAGGTATGTCGAAACTTTGGCCCTCCAGAGGTTGCAGAACTACAATAAAATTTTGTATGCATGCACAACGTCCACCAGCCCTCAGCCAGTATGGACAATGGGACAGGGATGATGGCAGCTGTAGTTCAGCAACAACTGGAGGACCAAAGGTTCCCCACATCTTGGCTTCAATGCACAGCCTTCTGAGACTACTTTTGGTTGTTAAAAAATGGAATGATACATGCAATTGCCTGTCTTGTCTAGTTTGGACCACTGCTTAATCCAGACTGGTCATGCTCTCTGGCCAAACGGTTGACTGCAGTTATCATAAATGCAATTAAAGACGATGCGATCCCTTCACATGGAGGGCTATAGGTTGGCAGAATTCTTGCCCCAGACGTTCTTGATTATTCGGAAATCCCCAAGGGCAGGAGTGGGCAACATTTTCCAGCCCAGGGTCTGCATGCAACTGGGGCAGAGCAATAGATATGGAATTGACCTTTGTATGGTAGGTTCATTTCTACACTCATGCTCACACCCGCTCTAACGTCCTTCAGGGCAAGCAGGAGTCATTACAGTGGTACCTCGGGTAAATAACTTAATTCGGTCTGGAGGTCTGTTCTTAACCTGAAACTGTTCTTAACCTGAAGCACCACTTTAGCTAATGGGGCCTCCCGCTGCCGCCACATGATTTCTGTTCTCATCCTGAAGCAAAGTTTTTAACCTGAGCTACTATTTCTGGGTTAGAGGAGTCTGTAACCTGAAGCGTATGTAACCTGAAGTGTATGTAACCTGAGGTACCACTGTATCAAGTTATCAAGGATGCATTCCACACAGGCAAAAACAATCATAGAAGATGTGCTTCAAGGCCTGTGAGGAGTGTTGCCCAGGGGGGAGGGTGTGTCCCGGGAGAGTAGGAAGACTACTGCAATGCACTCTATGTTGGGCTACTTTTGAAGCTGACTCAAAAACTACAACTAATCCAGAATGCAGCAGCTAGACTGGTGACTGGGAGCAGGCGCCGGGACCATGTAGCACTGGTCCTGAAAGACCTAAATTAGCTCCCAGTACGTTTCCAAGCACTGTTCAAAGTGTTGGTGCTGACCTTCAAAGCCCTAAACAGCTGTGGCTCTGTATACCTGAAGGAGCGTCTACACCTTCGTCGTCCAGCCCGGACACTGAGATCCAGCACCAAGGGCCTTCTGGCAGTTCCCTCATTGCAAGGTTACAGGGAAGCAAGCATGGGCCTTTTCAGTAGTCATGTCCATCCTGTGGAATGCCCTCCCAGCAGATGTTAAACAGAGAAACAGCTATGTGATTTCTAAAAGACATCTGAAGGCAGCCACGTTAAGGGACGTTTTTAGGGTTGTATTGTGTTTTTACTATTTTTTGTTGTGAGCCGCCTAGAATGGCTGAGGCGACCCAGTCAGATTAGTGGCATATAAATATGTTGTTGTTGTTGTTGTTGTTGTTGTTGTTGCAGCAAGGGCTGGACAGCTTTAGGTTCTCTACCACTGTCTGTGGGGGAGAAAACCAGATGACATCATTTAGCTTCCCCTTACTGTTGCCATCTCGACACTGCCACAGCGCTCACCTTGATTCCAAGAGCTATTAAAATTTCTAGACTGGTCCACGCAGATTAAGCAGGTAAAGGTTGATTCTCAGCAGGCTGACTGGGGTTAAGCAAGGCTTTCTGGAAGGTTCTGTATGGTACTTCAGCTAAGTTCTTCAAAAGGCAGGCCATGATACCTCTTTCCCTCCTGGCTTTACAACCAACTGAAGTGAACCCAGAGCTGATATTTGAAGCACCTCTCATCTCTTGAATGATATTTATCTTGGGGTTGTCTCGGGATCAGAGCGACTATTCTATCAGCAATGCTTCCGTGACTCTTTGGTGCTTTCCAAACTGCTGTGGAGCTAAGCGTGAGTTCCCACAGAAGCTCTGTTCTGCAGTGTCCAGTTTCCTGTTTGCACCATCAGGAGAGGGAAGATGTATGAATTTGCTTATGAGCCTGCAATGCAACAGTAGAGGAATTTTTCGGTGAATGCTAATTGGCTGGCTAGTTGCCTGGTCCTCAGTGCTTTGTTTAACTTGACCCCAGAAGGTCCGGACTGAATTTCACCCTAAGGGCTACTTCAAACATTTTTGGGTTGGAAATGTGTCACATTCAGCCCCATGACTAGAGATCTGGCCGACTGGGGGGTTCTAACTAGATTATTCTCCTGGCACAGAGAATATAGTTTGTTTTGTTTTTAAAATTACTTCATTCCCTTCGTCCTTATTCCCATACTTTGCTTTTTCCCATGTGCTTGAAGACGTTCCTGTTCTCCGGAATTAGGTGAGATTAAGCATTTTCTAAACTCTCCCTCCAAATAAAACAAACGTTACAATTTAATGCAAATCCCAGAATACTAGTGACCTTTGGCTGCAGATAATAACAGTCCTCTTCAAGCATTCAGCCTGGACACCTGAGGGATAAATGAGGAGGGGGCGATTCAGTCTTGCTCTCAACATTGCCTGGTACACTCCTTCCACTCCCATCCTTGGTTTATTCAGCATGAAACTCTGAAGGGGTCTTGTAAATGTGTTCAGGTGAATGTACCTACAGCCCCCCCTTGCAGTGAGGAGCTCTTATCTGGGTTCCCATTTGTGAGGAGACTTGGGAACATAATCTTAGCAGGCCTTTAAACACGACGACGTGTAGTTCAAAGTAGCGCTAGTGAGATAGTTCTGTTAGCACAAGAATTTGGGCTTGTCTGATGGCATCATCTGCCCCCTGCTCCCTGCCATGCGCTGTTCTGGGGCTTCTCCCAACTTGTTGTTGTTGTTTAGTCGTTTAGTCGTGTCCGACTCTTCGTGACCCCATGGACCAGAGCACCATCTTTCCCAATGTCAGGGTCTTTCCCAGGGAGTCTTCGTTTCTCGTGAGGTGGCCAAAGTACTGGAGTCTCAGCTTCAGGATCTGTCCTTCCAGTGAGCACTCAGGGCTGATTTCCTTAAGAATGGATAGGTTTGATTTTCTTGCAGTCCATGGGACTCTCAAGAGTCTCCTCCAGCACCATAATTCAAAAGCATCAATTCTTCGGCGATCAGCCTTCTTTATGGTCCAGTTCTCACTTCCATACATCACTACTGGGAAAGCCATAGCTTTAACTATACGGACCTTTGTTGGCAAGGTGATGTCTCTGCTTTTTAAGATGTCTCCCAACTACCCAGAGCCAATTTGGGGAGGAGGAAGGAGGGTGGGAAAAGACTTGTGCTAGTGGGACTCAGTGTGTGGGCCCCTGCGAGTTGCAACTACTTAGTTGAATCTGGCCGCCATACCAGAGGTTTTGCAGATGTTCTCTGGCAAACTGGGCGTGATGTGGCTTTGTAGACACCTCCAGGGACATTTCTCTCTGTAATGTGCAGACTTGTCAGCCTGTGGATAGCCTGATGCTGTACTCATTCACAGTGCGGTTGGGGTTAGGAAACAGCATGGTCTCACCTCAGGGGGTGGTATGTGCTGAGTGAGAGTTTCCAATATCTGAAGAAGCCCATATGCGGGAGCATCCCTCACCTTCAAAATCTTGTAATGCGTTTTAATATTTACAGTATAGCGCAATGTGAATTTTTGGCATAGCGGACTCACCAAATGGGTGTGAAGATATACAGCAGTCATAAGATGATACTTAACATTGGGCGTATTAGTTGCATGGCTCGATTACTTAGTTCCACAATTCACATGCTATGGTGGAAGAAGTTTGCCAGTAATGACCACTGTTGAGTTTTTTAATGTTTACCTCATCCAGCAAGCAATTACAGAAATTATAGTAACCATAACAACAGAGTGCACATATAAACTATACACTGCAGAAGGCTTATAAAGAACTTGTGCAGCAGTCGAGCTCAAATTACAGAGTCTGTATTTTCAAGCATGCTGCACCCTATGTTAAGCATTCCACAGATAGTACTGTCTGAAAACTAGGCAGTGTTCAAGAGCTTCTAAGTCACTGAGTGATAAGGATACATTTACATTGTTACTGAATGGCTGTGAATATTTATGCCATTCATGAGGGGAGCATAAAGAAGTTTTTGTGGCACAGTGAATAATGTAATATTTGTGCTCATGAGTTCCAGGTTCATATCCCAGCATCTGCTTACTGGAAGTCTCTGGACCCCCCATTTTCTCTCATCTGCTGTTATCTATCTGTAAAATGAGGAATGCCAATGGTTCTTTATGGCAGATATGTGAATAAAATATGGGAAACTGATCTTCTAAAAATTCTAGAGCAGCATTTCCTGAACTTGGTTCTCCAGCTGCTTTTGGACTACAGTTCCCATCATCCCTGACCACTGGTCTTGCTAACTAGGGATGATGGGAATTGTAGTCCAAAAACCATGGAAGACCCAAGTTTGGGAAACATTGTTCTAGAGCTTTGGCCAAGCCAGGGTGCTGCAGGAGTAGAGATGTAAGTAGGCACTGGTTTCCATCCAACCCAAGTTCATGTCATGCAGCAGTGTTACCATTCTACTGTGGTTTGAATTCCAAAAAACAAAAACAACAACAAAAATCCCAGTTATTTGACTTGCTAAACCACAGAGACTAGGACTTGCCAATCAGAAGGTCGGCAGTTCGAATCCGCGCAACGGGGTGAGTTCCCGTTGCTCAGTCCCTGCTCCTGCCAACCTAGCAGTTCGAAAGCACCTCAAAGTGCAAGTAGATAAATAGGTACCGCTCTGGCGGGAAGGTAAATGCCATTTCCATGTGCTGCTCTGGTTCGCCAGAAGCGGCTTAGTCATGCTGGCCACATGACCCGGAAGCTGTACGCCGGCTCCCCCGACCAATAAAGCAAGATGAGTACCGCAGCCCCAGAGTCGGCCACGACTGGACCTAATGGTCAGGGGTCCCTTTATCTTTACCTGCTGTGGTGGAATATTACATAATTATTCCACACCATTGCAATGGAAATGCAATGCGAAGGTCAGGAGACTTTGTCAATTACACATTATTTCATATCACAGACTGAAAACAACAGCGACAAATATTGATGGTATTCGCTGGATTGATTTCCGTTCTAGACATGGGATGAGGAAGTGAACTTTGGCAAATTTTGCTCCCATTTCCCTTTCTGTTGGAATTCTCCAACATTCCGATGCAGGAGACATTTGTGGTATGGCGCTCAAATGGGTGATGTGCCGTAGAAGTGAGCTGGGCAATGGCTTTCATAGCCCCACTTGGCAATTTCCTGGAGGTTGTGCATCTGCTATTTCGTAATAAAATAGCAAGATGGGCCAGGCTTGTTCACAGAAGATGGGCCAGATGTCAATTGAATAAATAAGAGTCAGAGCTCAAGAATTCCTGGTGGGACCTTTTCTCTTCCACTTTCTGTATTTCCACGGACTGGGGAGAATATGATGTTTGTGCACTCTGCTTTTCCTGCCTCAGAGAATCTTCTGTCCCTAGATGACAAAATGCCTCCATGCACAGTGCACTTAGGGGATGCTCACTGCCTTAAGAGTGCTGCAAAGTTGTCCCCCTCCCATGTATTTCTTACACACCGGGTTGTTGTTTTTGATGTGTCAGGGATGATTTTACCATATGCAAAGGTGTTCACACCTTGCTAGAGAAGAATTAGGAACAGCTTAAAGACTCCAACCTGTGTGAAACTGGTTTGAGAGAAACTGCATCACATAGTAGTAAAAAAGTACAAGGTGCATATGCATTTTGGATAATGTTATGTGAACATGGATTAAAATCTCAGCAGTGGAAATGCAGTGAGTCATATAAATGGGCGGGTGTACACTGTCTAAGTCTCTCTCCCACATGCTAAACCTTAAAAGTATATGGACCAAGAGGGGCAACTCAATCTCCAAGGCTTCCGGTGGGCACACTTATTACTGTCAGCTGATGTTGACCAAGTTCCATTTCTCATTGGCAGAAGCTGCTGAACAGCATTGCTCAGCTCTGCCTTAAAACCTGACCAACAGTCATCCATTCATCCAGTCGTGTTATTTGTACGCCACTTTTCCTCACAAAAAATCATGCTCAAAGCGGCTTGCAACAAAGAAAATACAAATGCATTTCAAACCAACAGTACAAAACATTTTCGTAATAAAATAGCAAAACATAGTAACAATTTTATAACAGGGCAAAACAATGACATAGTAACAATTACATAATAATTGTAGCAAATAGAATAACATACGAACCCCCTACAATTCAATACTATACAGTGGTACTTTGGTTTAAGAACAGCCCTATTTACAAACTATTCGGTCTATGAACTCCGCAAAACCGCAAGTAGTGTCCCGGTTTGCAAAGTTTACCTCAGTCTAAGAATGGAATCTGAACGGTGGAAGGCCTCATTAGGGAAACTGTGCCTCGGTTTAAGAACAATTTCAGTTTAAGAACGGACTTCCGAAACGGATTAAGTTTGTAAACCGAGGTACCATTGTAACTATAGCAATATTACATAAACAATATGCAGCATCCAACAGACCCTTCTGAGATCCAAATCCTTTGCCTCTGGTCATTTGGATCTGGGTCTGGCTGCTCAAGGACTTAACCACCTATCATGTCTAGTCTATGAGCATGGCCAAAACCTGGCAGAAAAATAAAATAAATTCTGGACAGTTCAATAAATCTCATGACACTGACCATTAAATATTGTATGGCAAAACCCCTGTCCATACTATGTGTGTTCGCCATTTGACCTTGTGTTCTGTCCACTTGGTTCATGAGCAAGACAGAAATTTCAGTCGGCTTTTCCACGGGCAATTTGAATAAGCTACAGCTGTAGTGTTTGATCTGAGTTTATCAATGCTTTACTGAAGGCCCTTGCGACCAACTGCTTTCTGCATTCAGGATCCACTTATTTGATACAATCTGAAATCAAAGGGGAAAGAATTGTGCGGAGAAGTTTTTGTTGCACTATTTCAGATTTGCACAATAATAGGTTCTGTTGAAGTATATAAATAATATATCCAGGTTTTGTTCAATTTCATATAACTTTAAAGCATAATGTTGAATAAAAATCATGAAATTTGGTATTTCTACAATAAGAGACATTTTTTAAAATTAAAGAAACTAGCTTGAAGCCACTCCCGTAATAACAAGCTCCAAAGGAGAGTTGTAGATTTTAGTGGTGGAGAAGTTTACCCTACAATTTTGGAACTGAATGCATGGGGTTTTTTTATATTTAGTACCAGATTTGAAGTTCACCTGCTGCTTGAGAGGAAAGAGTGTAAATTATAATCTGGAATTTCAGTTTCAATTTCAAGTGGAGGGAAATGTCACAGGCTGATTGAGTTCACCACAATCTGTGGAACAATTTTTTTTGGTCTTCCATTTACATAAATTTTATTTCTATATCAGAGCAGTGAAATAGGAAATGTTTTCCTATAGTTTTGGAGTAGTGGAAGACTCAAAACCAGGGTGAGCGGGTTACTTGGTAACCATTGGAGCAAGTCACAATCTTGCACTTTTCCAGTTTGATTTTATTACACAGATTGGGAATCTGTTGCCTTCCAAGGTCTTAGCCACAGTTACCTTTCCTCCACACTTTAAAGCTCCATGTCTGAGTGCTCTTTTTTGTTGTTGCTCTAGAGCTTTCCCCACGAAAACCCACTCTTTGCTGCTGCATTGGAACAAATGGCAATCCACAGAGAAACCTGAATTGGCATTTGTTGTGCTTCAGCTTTTAATAGCAGGTTTTGCATGGGCAAAAGTTACGTGTGGGTAAGCCCCAAAAGTTTAAAACTCTGGGATTAAAACTCTTGAGTGTCCAGGTCCAGGTCTGTTGGCCATGATGACATGGGCCTGATGAGAATTGTTGTCCAACAACATCTGAAGGTTTCATTATTTCGGATACATAAAAGGGAGAAATCTACGTCCACCTACTGTTGTTCAGTCACACCCCAGCCTTAGAAACAGCAATTCTCTGTGACAACCCACTGCTGTTTGAAACACTTGGTTATTATGGAAGTTCAATGGTAATTATTGAAGACTGAAGAAGTTAAGAGATGAAAGCATGTCTGGCATTAAAAGGAAAAAGGCACTTGTTTGTTCTGAATGTTCAAAGACATACTCTGTTGAGTGGCAGGCAATCCTCAACTCCCAGTTCCCCTTCCTCCCAGCTTTATCCTCCTTCAGATAAAGTAAACCAGTGATGTAATTTCCTCTAGTTACCATCCAAGCATATGGCCAGGATTTCATGGAGACACTGAGGGCTTGAAGCTCTCCTTTTATGCCTCTGCTAATGTGGGCTTGGCAATGGAAGTTTAGGAATATGGCTTGCATCCCAAATGGTACCCTCCATATCTGACATTAAGAACCACAGCTTAGGGCTATGTGAATCTGCCTGTTTTGGTTCATTTCAGCTTCTCTTTTTCTCAATCTTAAATTCAGTTCTCCACAATTCCACAGGAACACGGGTGGCGCTGTGGGTTAAACCACTGAGCCTAGGGCTTGCTGATCAGAAGGTTGGAGGTTTGAATCCCCGTGACGGGGTGAGCTCTCGTTGCTCAGTACCTGCTCCTGCCCACCTGCAGGTCAAAAGCACATCAAAGTAGATAAATAGGTACCGCTCCGGCGGGAAGGTAAATAGCATTTCTGTGCACTGCTCTGGTTTGCCAGAAGTGGCTTAGTCATGCTGGCCACATGACCCGGAAGCTGTATGCCGGCTCCCTCAGCCAGTAAAGCGAGATGAGCGCCGCAACCCCAGAGTCATCTACGACTCTGGATCTAGGAGTCTTGGTTGACCACAAACGTGACATGAGCCAACAGTGTGACGCGGCAGCTAAAAAAGCCAATGCAATTCTGGGCTGCATCAGTAGGAGTATAGCATCTAGATCAAGGGAAGTAATAGTGCCACTGTATTCTGCTCTGGTCAGACCTCACCTGGAGTACTGTATCCAGTTCTGGGCACCACAGTTCAAGAAGGACACTGACAAACTGGAACGTGTCCAGAGGAGGGCAACCAAAGTGGTCAAAGGCCTGGAAACAATGCCTTATGAGGAACGGCTAAGGGAGCTGGGCATGTTTAGCCTGGAGAAGAGGAGGTTAAGGGGTGATATGATAGCCATGTTCAAATATATAAAAGGATGTCACATAGAGGAGGGAGAAAGTTTGTTTTCTGCTGCTCCAGAGAAGCAGACACGGAGCAATGGATCCAAACTACAAGAAAGAAGATTCCACCTAAACATTAGGAAGAACTTCCTGACAGTAAGAGCTGTTCAACAGTGGAATTTGTTGCCAAGGAGTGTGGTGGAGTCTCCTTCTTTGGAGGTCTTTAAGCAGAGGCTTGACAACCATATGTCAGGAGTGCTCTGATGGTGTTTCCTGCTTGGCAGGGGGTTGGACTCGATGGCCCTTGTGGTCTCTTCCAACTCTATGATTCTATGACTGGACCTAATGGTCAGGGGTCCCTTTAGCTTTACCACAATTCCACAGCCATTTTTCTGTGTGGTTGTTTCACAAATGCCGTCGTGAAAATTTGATGGCATTTTAGTGGAAATGTCTCCTGATAAACTATGATGCAGTTTTGACAAATCCACAGGGTTTATCTTTTGCAAGCGATTCCCCCTAATGTGTTGCATTTTTTCTATGTTGTTTTCATACGCATATTTAGGCACACGCCCCCCCCCCCCATATAAGAACGTCTGTATACATTGCTTGGTTGGATAACTATATCATAAAATTAAGAGAAGTGAGAATTTCAAATGGTAGCTATTTTTTGGTTTGTTTATTGGTTCCAGAAGTGTGAATTGGTTTGAGAAGTGCACATTAGGTAATCGCTCATTGAAATGTAAACAACAATGGATTCTTCCACTCTGTCCAGCAGGGTTTACTTTCCCTTGTCCCACCACTTGAAAGAAGGCGATTAGGTAGCTAATAGGAGTGTGAGGGTCACAAATGGAGATTGTCTGCTGGATGAGAGTACATATGGCTATGGGCATCCCAAGGGCTCATGTTTTATCTCTGGAAACTGATAATGAAAATAGCATTTTCATACCCAATTGCAGTAACGGCATGATTCTTAAATAAAGTATTCAGCAAACATAGGAGAAAGAAGATTATTCCCTTCTGCATGTATGTTGGGATCCCTAAAGCTGCTTGCATGAATGGTGTTTCTGCTTGCCCAAGACACCCCCCCCCCCAATTTCCATCTATACACCCCACTAGATGCAGCCCCTGTTCGACGGTCCCACAGTAGTTCCTTTGGAGAGTGTTAGGTATACAGAAGCAACAAATACAGTGGTACCTTGGAAGTCAAACAGAATCTGTTCTGGAAGTCCGTTTGACTTCCAAAAGTTTCGGGAACCAAGGCACGGCTTCTGATTGGCTGCAGGAAGTTCCTGCAGCCAATTGGAAGCCGCGGAAGCCATGTTGGACGTCCGGGTTCCAAAGAACGTTCGCAGACCGGAAGACTCACTTCCGGGTTTGTGGCGTTCAGGAGCCAAAACCTTTGACTCGCAAGGCGTTCACGAACCAAGGTACGATTATATTGAGTAAAAGCAACACCTAAGCAAAGAAAACAAAATGTCAGTGCTCAACAATCCACAGTTCAGCTGGCCCTGTAAGTAACAGCCTGCCTTCTTTCTTTTTTTTAAGAGAGCTGTAGGAGCAAAAATATGGCCATGATGTTATGTCCCAAGAGATCATTAAATTGCCTGTCCTAAAAAATTGTCTGTGCCAGACTTCTCTTATATAGACTTCAATTTCCTTTCTGAGTGGAGAAGCATCTGGTCCTATTCAGGCCCTCTGTGGTTACCCTTCCTCCACGTCAGCAGGGCAGGATTCCAGCTTCAACTAGTCAGTGTCAGCTGTATGCTCCTCACAAACGTTTTGTTCAAACATGCCAGTAGTGCTGGATGCGAACGAAAGCTTTGGAACTTCGGACCGAGCATGACTACAGATGTTACCAGATGAGGGGAAGCGGAAGTAGCAAGTGGCTCTTTGTAACGTCCCAACTGGAACTTGGGCACCAATTGCTGCTCAGCGAAGTGCTCGTTTCCAATATAATCCAACACTGTGTGGGCGGCATTGCACACTTAGAGACGGCAAGCGCATCTTTGCATGCGTGTTCAAAGCATAGTTAATCAGAGCTGGTGTGTGCATTGAGCCTGGCTTGTGCTGGTAGATTCGGAGAAGGAGTTTCAAAGTGGCCTCTAGCCTTGTACCCAGAAACACCTCAGTTGCTCCCATCTATAAAAGTTGTATGTTGTCGTTGGCTTCAGTGTGTAAAATGGTTTACACTTACTCAGGCTAAGTCTACGTGGGTAGGCAAACTAAGGCCTGGGAGCCGGAGCCGGCCCAATCGCCTTCTAAATCGGGCTCACGGGAATCAGCGTGTTTTTACATGAGTAGAATGTGTCCTTTTATTTAAAATGCATCTCTGAGTTATTTGTGGGGCCTGCCTGGTGTTTTTACATGAGTAGAATGTGTGCTTTTATTTAAAATGAATCTCTGGGTTATTTGTGGGGCATAGGAATTTGTTCATCCCTCTCCAAATATAGTCCGCCCCCCCCCAATGTCTGAGGGACCTTGGACCAGCCCCCTGCTGAAAAAGTTTGCTGACCCCTCTAAGACAAGGCACAATAAGGTCAAGGTGTCTGGATAGGAAATTCCTAATTTATCTACATAACCACCCAAAGATACGGTGAAGCCTGCTCCCCAAATAATAGGAATGGTATAGGGACAACAGGCATTAGTGCATGTTCAATCTCCTATATGGCTTCAATTTATACAGGGGTTACATTCCAGGGATTGCGCCTAAAACCAAAGCCATGTGAAGTCTAAACACATTGGGTGCAATGGTGGGTGGGAGTGCCAAAATATTTTGTCCTGGATGCCCACTCCCTTTCTTCCCCCTTGATCATTAGGTCCAGTCATGACCGAATCTGGGATTGCGGCACTCATCTCGCTTTAGTGGCCGAGGGAGCCGGCGTACAGCTTCCGGGTCACGTGGCCAGCATGACTAAGCCACTTCTGGCAAACCAGAGCAGCACACGGAAACGCCGTTTACCTTCCCGCCAGAGTAGTACCTATTTATCTACTTGCACTTTGATGTGCTTTCCAACTGCTAGGTTGGCAGGAGCTGGGACCGAGCAATGGAAGCTCACCCTGTCACGGGAATTCGAACCGCTGACCTTCTGATCGGCAAGCCCTAGGCTCAGTGGTTTAACCCTCAGCGCCACCCGCTACAACACCTACAGCCAGTAGGAAGCCTCGATGTCGGTTCAAGACTGGTGAAGCAATCTACATGGCCCCCAACTTCTTGGCCTCCTTAGGGCTTGGTAGGGTTGCCGGTGTGCCGGTGGCCTTGCTGTTCCATAAAGGCCTGCAGGGCGGGGGTTGCAAACTGCATAATTATTCAAAAACCAAGAACACGATCAATTTACCTGCTGTGTCATCTCCCCTCCTTCCTCCCTCTTTGGTGTTCCACTCAAGGGAGTTTCCCGCCACGGATCCCGCTCCCATCAGCAGCTCTCTTGTGAGTGGACAGCTGTGCTTGCTGCAGAAAAAGCAACAGCCTCGGCCACCGAGCATGTAATGTATCTTAAAGTAACTGTATGGTGTATATTAAAGAATGCAAACTTTACGGGAGGCGTATGAGGTCCGGTTGGGAGAATGATACAGAAGAGTAATGTGAAGCATGTAGAATTCTTCCCTTGCCGCCAAATTCCTGGACGCATGCTATGAAAACAAGCTCGAAAATATCACACAGGGAGTCCCATCTGTTTCAGATACAGAGCACTAACATTTCTAGTAGCCTTTGTTTATGTGGAGACACACTGAGACTATAACCTTTTACACAATTGTAAGAGGCCTCCGTGCCACTGTTACTGTTGCTATATTTCTTATCTGCCCTTACTATGACGTCCCATTGTGATTATTAATATTATTTGTTAACTTATATTTTGTCTGCAAGCCTATGTTTTTCCTGTGCTGGTACGTTTAGTAAACTATTAGGAAAAAGCACATTAAGCCCAGTCAAAGTGCCATTTGCTTTTATGTGGTATCTGTGCGCGCCACATTATGAGTACATGCTTCAAAGAAACATAGGCAAAGGGGATAGTATGTTCTCTACGGCGGGGTGTCTAACCTGGGGCCCTCAATATGTAACTCCCATCAGCCCCACCCAGTCTGGCCAATGATCAACATCTGGAGGACAACAGGTTGGGCACCCTTGCTCTGTGGCATGCACCCTTATCAAACCTAAATGGCCTCAGCCCAGTATACCTGAAGGAGCATCTCCACCTCCATTGTTCAACCCGGACACTGAGGTCCAGCTCCGAGGGCCTTCTGGCGGTTCCCTCACTGCGAAAAGTGAAGTTACAGGGAACCAGGCAGAGGGCCTTCTTGGTAGTGGTGCCTGCCCTGTGGAACACCCTCCCATCAGATGTCAAAGAAATAAACAACTACCTGACATTTAGAAGACATCTGAAGGCAGCCCTGTTTAGGAAAGTTTTTAATGACTGAATATTTTAATGTATTTTTAATCTTTTGTTGGAAGCCACCCAGAGTGGCTGGGGAAACATAGCAAAATGGGCAGGGTATAAATAAATTTTTATTATTTTTATTATTATGCGCTGCATATTGCATTTTAGTGTGTTCGGTATAAAGGTAAAGGTAAAGGGACCCCTGACCATTAGGTCCAGTCGTGACGGACTCTGGGGTTGCGGTGCTCATCTCGCTTTATTGGCCAAGGGAGCCGGTGTTTGTCTGCAGACAGCTTCCGGGTCATGTGGCCAGCAGGACTAAGCTGTTTCTGGCGAACCAGAGCAGCGCACGGAAACGCAGTTTACCTTCCCACCGGAGCGGTACTTATTTATCTACTTGCACTTTGACGTGCTTTCGAACTGCTAGGTTGGCAGGAGCAGGGCCTGAACAACGAGAGCTCACCCCGTCGTGGGGATTTGAACCGCCGACCTTCTGATCAGCAAGTCCTAGGCTCTGTTGCTTAACCCACAACGCCACCCGCGTCCCGTGTTCAGTATAGTAGAGTCTAAAGCAGCCTTCCCCCACCTGGGGCCCTTCTGCTTTTGTTGGACTCCAGCACCCAGGAGCCCCAGGCAACAAGGTCATTGGTCAGGCATGATGGAAGTTGCAGTCCCACATGGGGAATGCACCAAGTCAGGAGGGGCAATGTAACATATACAGTAGTACCTCGGGTTAAGTACTTAATTCGTTCCGGAGGTCCGTTCTTAACCTGAAACTGTTCTCAATCTGAGGTACCACTTTAGCTAATGGGGCTTTCTGTTCTCATCCTGAAGCAAAGTTCTTAACCCGAGGTACTATTTCTAGGTTAGCGGAGGCTGTAACCTGAAGCGTATGTAACCTGAAGCGTATTTAACCCGAGGTACCACTGTACAACCTTGTGCTCCACAGTCTTAACACATGATAGGGGAAGACAGAGGATGGAAAACTCGACGAACAGATATGTTCCATGACAATCCTTGTGATTTGCAACCTAAATACCATCAAGAAGTGCTTTTTTAGAAGAAGAGTTGGCCACTGGGGAAACACAGGTTGCTAGTATATATAGTATGATGTCATAGCCATTTGCTGATCGCTATGGAAATACATCTGCAACCAATTAGTTATGTTGCCAGCAAGAGAAGAGGGAACATTCTGAAATGGAAAGCTTGAACAGCACAGACCAAAGGCAGGATTCAGTGTCGATGATAGCAAGAAGAGACTCAGATGGAACTGAACTGAATTTTTAATTCTCGATCACTTTATTTTGGAAGACAATCCTTACAGATTACTCTGGTTATTTTGATGAAAAGGCAAACTTGTACACCAACTGTTAGGGAATTGGAAGTATGGTCTGATGAAGAAGCTAATGCCAAAGAATGGCTGTTATTAAGACCACATTGTAATGTTTTTTGTACATTTATTAAATTTTTGAGAACAGTACATTAAATCCAGTCAAAGTGGAGGGAGATGTTCCTCCTACAGCAATGTGTCATTTATACATTAATGCAACAGTGACAATTTAGCACAGTTAGGGTGTAATCCTATATCCCGCAGGACTTACTTCTGAGTAGACATGCCTAAATTCGCACTAGGAGATGACGATTAATAATAAACATCTAAAAAAATTGGGTATATATCTGCTTTGTTGAGAACTTATTATTAGAATAGTGCTAAGAAGTAAGTTTGTATGTTTGACCCACCACATGTAAAGATGGCCGTTATTTAATTGATTTCAAATATTCAGCCAAGCTATATGTGTATATGCATGTTGCTAATGCATTTAAACAGTAACCTTATTCAAATGAGTACTGCGAATATCACAAATACGGTTTCTCACCCCCATGCAATTTGCAGTGCCTAGGCATTTAGGCATTTATATTTGGCACAGTCCAGTCAAAATTATGTATTTATTTGTTTTATTTTTATACCACCCTATACGCATCAGGCCCTGGAGATTTGAATTCATTTAAAGTAGCTAGGTGTTCCTTTCCTACCTCTTTTCCTATATTGGGCTAGAGCTCCCTCATTACATCATATATTCTGTTATCACCAGGTTGGGTTATTGCTTTCATTTTGGGTGAAGACAGAGGCAAAGTAGGTGTTGAGTAGTTCCGCCTTTTCTCTGTCACCCAATAGTGTTTCTCCGTGTTCCCTACACAGAGGACCTACCACTTGCTTCTTCTTCCTCTTACTTCGGACATAGCCAATTAAACCTTTATATTATTTTTAACCTCTCTTGCAAGCCTGAGCTCATTCTGAGCTTTAGCCAGCCTGACTTTCCCCCTACAAATGTTGGCTACTCATGTATACTCCTCCTTTGTGATTTCACCTTTCTTCCATTTCTTATTGTTGTTGTTTAGTCGTGTCCGACTCTTCATGACCCCATGGACCAGAGCACGCCAGGCACTCCTGTTTTCTACTGCCTCCCGCAGTTTCGTCAAACTCATACTGGTAGCTTCGAGAACACTGTCCAACCATCCAACCATCTCATCCTGTGTCGTCCCCTTCTCCTTGTGCCCTCAATCTTTCCCAACATCAGGGTCTTTTCCAGGGAGTCTTCTCTTCTAATGGGGTGGCCAAAATATTGGAGCCTCAGCTTCACGATCTGTCCTTCCAGTGAGCACTCAGGGCTGATTTCCTTCAGAATGGAGAGGTTTGATCTTCTTGCAGTCCATGGGACTCTCAAGAGTCTCCTCCAGCACCATAATTCAAAAGCATCAATTCTTCGGCGATCAGCCTTCTTTATGGTCCAGCTCTCACTTCCATACTTCACTTCTGGGAAAACCACAGCTTTTACTATACGAACCTTTGTCGGCAAGGTGATATCTCTGCTTTTTAAGATGCTGTCTAGGTTTGTCATTGCTTTTCTCCCAAGAAGCAGGCATCTTTTAACTTCGTGGCTGCTGTCAGCATCTGCAGTGATCATGGAGCCCAAGAAGGTAAAATCTCTCATTGCCTCCATTTCTTCCCCTTCTATTTGCCAGGAGGTGATGGGACCAATGGCCATGATCTTAGTTCTTTTGATGATGAGCTTCAGACCATATTTTGCGCTGTCCTCTTCCACCTTCATTAAAAGGTTCTTTAATTCCTCCATTTCTTATACATGCCCTTATTAACTCTCAGCCACACTGGTTTCCTTAGATGCCTCCCACTTTTCTTTCCTGTTGGTATTGTCTGCATTTGGGCCTTCCCTATTTCTCCTTTTAGAAACCCCCATCCTTCTAGGACTCCCTTCTCATTGAGTATTTCTGACCATGGGATCAAACCCGGTAGCTGCTTCAGCTTTTCGAAACTGGGCTTCTTAAAGTCCAGAGAGCGTGTCCAACTACGCTCAGTTTTCCCTTGCCTCTGTATCCGGAAACCCAGGAGAACACGATCACTTCCTCCTAAGTTTTTGAGC
Source organism: Podarcis gaigeae (assembly GCF_964106915.1). Classification (NCBI taxonomy): domain Eukaryota; kingdom Metazoa; phylum Chordata; class Lepidosauria; order Squamata; family Lacertidae; genus Podarcis; species Podarcis gaigeae. The sequence continues at coordinate 119,962,524 of NC_139678.1, read as the reverse complement.
ATTTCCACTCTTACCTCAAAGCAGAACCAACTACAATATTCAGACGGATGCCAGAAGCACTTTGGAGCAGAGCTGGGTCAGGTGGCACCATGGAAAGCAGGTAGATGGAAGCAGGAATCGGTGTCAGAATGGTGCGGCAAGCACTTGTCCCTAGAGGGAGGGAGCACCAACTGGGTTCCAATTCGAGTTTTGGTTCAATTTATTTTAAAGGAAAATTTTAAGTTCAGTACGTGATTATTTTTTCTATCGACATGGGTAGGAAGTAAAAGTTCTCAACACTGACTGGATCGTGTTCCATGTGTTTGTGGTGCCAAATTGGAGTAGTGCATGATATAAACTGGATTTGAGCAGGATATAAACTGGGGCAGTGTATGCTGCATGCCAGTGCATGTTCAGAGCTGTTGCAAGACAGGTAGCACCTAAAGCATGGATAAAAGTAAACGTAAAGGGACCCCTGACCATTAGGTCCAGTCGTGACCGACTCTGGGGTTGCGGCACTCATCTTGCTTTATTGGCTGAGGGAGCCGGCGTACAGCTTCCGGGTCATGTGGCCAGCATGACTAAGCTGCTTCTGGTGAACCAGAGCAGCACACGGAAACGCCGTTTACCTTCCCGCCGGAGTGGTACCTATTTATCTACTTGCACTTTGACATGCTTTTGAACTGCTAGGTTGGCAGGAGCAGGGACTGAGCAACGGGAGCTCACCCCATTGCGGGGATTCAAACCGCCAACTTTCTGATTGTCTGAAGTCCTAGGCTCTGTGGTTTAATCCACAGCGCCACCCGTGTCCCTAAAGCATGGATAGGATCAGCTAAAACGCTGATTCGGCATCCTGGCATCTAATTAACTGAAGAATGAGCTATGAAAAGTAACAAGCTATGATACATCTGATGAAGTAAATAAAGCAAAACTGAATGCATCTGGATCATAGAATTGGAGATTTGGAAGGGAGCCGAGGGTCATCAACCCCTTGCAATGAATCTTAACTAAATCATACATGACAGATAGCCAGCCAGTCTCTGCTTAAAAACTTCCAAGGAAAGAGAGACCACTACCTCTCATAGTAGTCTGTTCCATTGGTGATCAGCTAGCTCTCCTGTCTCCTATTACCTCCTTAGGACAGGAAGTTGACACTACTTAATTTATATATAAAAAAGGTAAAGGTAAAGGACCCCTGATAGTTAAGTACAGTCATGAACAACTCTGGGGTTGCGGCACTCATCTCGCTTTACTGGCCGAGGGAGCCGATGTTTGTCCGCAGATAGTTTTTCCGGTTTGTGTAGCCAGCATGACAAAGCCGCTTCTGGCGAACCAGAGCAGCGCATGGAAACACCGTTTGCCTTCCTGCTGGAGTGGTACCTATTTATCTACTTGCATTTTGATGTGCTTTTGAACTGCTAGGTTGGCAGGAGCTGGGACCAAGCAACAGGAGCTCACCCTGTCGCGGGGATCCGGTTTAGACCACAGTGCCACCTGCTCCCACACTCTCACACATACACATGCCACCTTTCAAACATAAGATGGTTATGATCTTCTTGAACTGCTTCTTTTCATTTGTACCTGAAAGGCTTGCTTGCTTGCAGAAAGCTAAACTACATTCCAGTCCACCTCAAACTGAATTCAGTTCAAAATGTGGCGTTACAATATTACAGGGTAAGGTGTTCTGAAATGGTGGGTTGATCCTCAATTCTCGTAGCTTTTAAAAGAATGCATCACACAAGGTGGACGGCAGCTGTGAAAACGAAGCACTGAAAATTAAGCTATGTTGTGTATAACGTAGCAAATCATGTCAAGGGCATATATGATCTTCAAAAGCTGCTATATGATACATAAATTGCAGCTAATGAAGACTGTGGCATCCTGCCTCTTAACTGGGCTAGCTGCCTAACTCTACATTACTGCTTTACTTTTGGCACCAACACCATGTTGTTTTAGGACTCCGTTCAAGATGCTGGTCTCGGCCCATAAATCCAAGCTGCGCCTTCGTTTGCTACCTTTCCCCAAATTACTTTTGAGTATCTGTTCCTGTTTGAATAAGAAGGGCAAATAAACAAGCCATACTGGTGCTTTTTCCAATTACTGTGACATATATGCTAGTTTCCAAATTTTGTTTTCTTATAAAATGAATTCAGGGTAAATATTGTGCTTTTTGTTGGTTCACAATTCTCTTCAGAAAGATCTGGATGCCATACAAAAATATGCCATATTTTTAGTGAACCAGCCACATGTTCTCCCTGGCTAGGGATATTTTCTTTGTCCTACTTGGTTCCCAATGATTAGCATTATGGGATGGGAGAGAAATTCAGTTCAGTTTTCATTTTAATGTGAAACTACGTAATTTTCACTTTCCGAAATCGGAACACAGCTATTCTTTGTAATTTGCATTCCTCCGAATTTTGCAATGAAGTTTTCCAACCAAGTACAGTGGTACCTCTGGTTAAGAACTCAATTCGTTCTGGACATCCGTTCTTAACCTGAAACTGTTCTTAACCTGAGGTACCACTTTAGCTAATGGGGCCTCCTGCTACCGCCGCCTTGCAATTTCTGTTCTCATCCTGAGGTAAAGTTCTTAACCTGAGGTACTACTTCCGGGTTAGCGGAGTCTGTAACTGAAGCGTTTGTAACCCGAAGCATTTGTAACCCGAGGTACCACTGTAATGTGTAGAAAAGTGTATATATTAGGGGAAAGTCTTCATAGAAAAACGCATATTAATGAAAATAACATACAAAAATACATTATATGAGGGGAAATGATTTGAAAAACGTGCACTAAGATAATGATGAATCTTTGTCAAAATATTCAGAAACTGACACAGAAATCTGGAAAACTGAATTTATGACCAGAACAATGAGTAACTGAGAGAAGCTGGAATTGACTGACTAACCCACCCCAAATCTTACTGTAGCATCTGTACTATGAAATATTTTGCTGCTTTTACATAAAACCACCACAATATTGCATGCCTTACTATCTTGTGTAATCTCATGGAAACCTGCTATATGACTTCGTATGCCAAGACCTTTCTAACATTCTTACACTTCGCTCCAAACACCTTGCTCATATCTCATTCTGGATACAAAGAACACTAACCCGGGATCTGTAGTTTCTGTGATGCATCCGATTGGTGGATTGCAGACCTAATTCTTGACCCATACTGTGGACACTTCAAATCCTAAAATGCAGCATGCCTGGGTATTCTCTGGGAGCAACAGAAAATGAGATTATTATTTTTTTAAATGACCCTTCCCTCCGGATACATATGCCACCCCGTAATATATAGTATTTGGGGTAAGGTAAAGGTAAAGGGACCACTGACCATTAGGTCCAGTCGTGACTGACTCTGGGGTTGTGGCGCTCATTTCGCTTTATTGGCCGAGAGAGCCAGCTTACAGCTTCCGGGTCATGTGGCCAGCATGACTAAGCCACTTCGGGCGAACCAGAGCAGCACATGGACCAGAGCATGCCAGGCACTTGTCTTCCACTGCCTCCCGCAGGTTAGTCAAACTCAAGCTGGTAGCTTCGAGAACACTGTCCAACCATCTCGTCCTCTGTCGTCCCCTTCTCCTTGTGCCCTCCATCTTTCCCAACATCAGGGTCTTTTCCAGGGAGTCTTCTCTTCTCATGAGGTGGCCAAAGTATTGGAGTCTCAGCTTCAGGATCTGTCCTTCCAGTGAGCACTCAGGGCTGATTTCCTTAAGAATGGATAGGGTTGATCTTCTTGCAGTCCATGGGACTCTCAAGCGTCTCCTCCAGACCATAATTCAAAAGCATCGATTCTTTGGCGATCAGCTTTCTTTATGGTCCAGCTCTCACTTCCATACATCACTATGTCTTTTAATTTCGTGGCTTCTGTCACCATCTGCAGTGATCATGGAGCCCAAGAAAGTAAAACCTCTCACTGCCTCCATTTCTTCCCCTTCTATTTGCCAGGAGGTGATTTTGAACTAGGAGAGGATAATATGACTGGAAGAATGCAACATTTGTGCAGTGTGTTTAGGGCTCTGTCCAAACATACTTTAACTTTCTGATGCTTCTGGAGCCTTTCTGAACACAACTGTTAGCCAGCCAGTAATCTAGCGTGTTAGTTCTGTTTGGGTGTATGGAACACATTTTGCAATGGCCTGACCTTGCCAGAGATAACAGGGGAGCACATGAATCCTTGGCTGTGGGTTTCTTGCATCTATTGCCATATTAGGAGATTGGAACCAAATGTTTGTCTGTGCTTCAGCTGTATGGAACGGAGGCCATCCAGCACGAACTCCATATCTCTCCAGGCAAATATGCTCATCACAACGAAGACGTTTAAGTTTGTACCCGTTCATTACGTTAAAGCGTGTTCTCCTTCATGGAGAGCACATGTTGCGGTGGGGTCTGCTGAGCCACCCCTCTGTTACCAGGCAGGGTCTCTAAAGATGGCCTGGGGCAGTGATTGGTTCACTGGGTTGCTGGGGTAAAAGTTATGTTGCAATTTTGGTGGGAGGGGTAAAATGTTTAAATATTCTGCACGCAGCCTGGAGCTTTCTCTTTGCTGCGTGCAACGGATCACCCGCCCACCCGCCCTTGAGTAAGGGGTTGTTGCATTGACCTTGCTATGCCTGTCATGGGGTCGTCTGCCGTTGGGGCAGGGGCCTGGTAGGAATTTTGTCCATCTGGCTGATTGGCTGGGCCATTTGGTTTTTGCCTACTGCGTAGCAAATCGTCACAACTTGTAAGGTTGCGGTTAGGCATTGGTTATAAATTGGTGGAGGAGGGGTTAGGATAGGCTGGGCCTGCCCCTCCATGGTTGCTGCGGAAAGGGAATTCCGTTAAAAGAATCCTGGGGCTTGCCATCTTTTCGTCCAATCCCTGGAATGGGACTAGGGCCGGCAAGCCTTCGGGGAGCATGCGGATGAGAATTGAGGGTCTGTGACTCAGCTCCATTTCTCCCCGACTTGCTTTCCCCCGCACTGTCTTTCGGTGGTGCCCGGAAGTCAGTTCTGTCCCCAGGCGGGGGGACAGATAGTCTTAACCAATGCCTAAACAACCACTCATGGTTTTGTATTTAAATAAAGTTGTGGCCAAAATTATGCCAAAAACCTTAAACAAAAAATTAAGTGTGCTTTGTGAGTTATTTGGGGGGGTGGCTTGGGGACCTCGACACGCAATGACTGGAGAGGCTAAAAGACTTTGCGTGTGATTTATTGAGTTCTCCAAGACAATGGGAATTCCGAGTGCCTAGTTTATAGGATTTGGATTCAGCTTTAATGCAAATAGCTTGCCTCGTCATGAACATAAGGAAGAGAGATAATTTACGTTGCCTCTTGGAAATGCACGGAAGGTTCCGTGATGGGAACACATTTTAATGTTTAGCAACTGCTCCTAATAATGTGCATTACAGGCTATAAACGTTCTAGTAAGTGGCACAGCCCTGTGATATTCAGGGTGCCTGCTAAACTTTGAAAGGCCCACCACCTGATTCAGCTGGTGTATCTCTTGGTGTCTTAATATCCAGCTCTGTTATGACCGTATGTGGGCTCTTGCTCCAGACAATTTACTATATTCAGAACAACTCTGCAAATGTGTGTGGCTTTCTTTCCAGTTATCCTGGGATAAGGGAGAAGCAGCTTTCACACAACCCATCTCTCTATCTCTATCTCTATCTCTATCATCTCTATCTCTATCTCTATCTCTATCTCTATCTCTATCATCTCTAATCTCTTTATAAGGTGGTACCTTGGTTTTCAAATGTAATCCGTTCCGGAAGACTGCTTGACTTCCAAAATGTTTGAAAACTGAAGCCTGCATTTCCGGAAGCATTTATAACTGGAAAACTCATTTCCAAAATATAAGATAAAAATAAAATTAAAGCTACATACAGCAACAGTGTTTTGTGTTGTGTAAGCTCCTATGGTGTAAATAAGGGCCTCCACGAATTGTTATTTGCGCATTTGTTGTGTGCAAATGGCTTTAGATACCTACTAGGTCCATAAATTATCATATAGCATATACAGTGGTACCTCGGGTTACAAACACCTCAGGTTACAAACACTTCAGATTACAGACTCCCTTAACCTGGAAGTACTACCTTGAGTTAAAAAATTTGTCCCAGGATGAGAACAGAAATCATGCGGTGGCAGCGGGAGGCCCCATTAGCTAAAGTGGTACCTCAGGTTAGGAACGGTTTCAGGTTAAGAACAGAACTCTGAAATGAATTAAGTTCGTAACCAGAGATACTACTGTATTCAACACAAAGAACAGTGGCAATTTGTTGTTGACAAAGGACAGCTGGACATATAAAGGGCCTCATTACCTCCAGTAGCTTAGGGCCTCATCAAACCTAAATCCGGCCCTGGGGAAGGGCTGTGGCTCAGTGGAGGGCACATGTGTTGTATGTAGAAAGTCAGAAGTTCTATCTTTGGTACCTCCCAGATTGGGCTGAGAGACACCCTCTCTGAAATTCTGGAGAGCTGTTGCCAATCAATGTAATACAGTGGTACCTTGGGTTACATACGCTTCAGGTTACAGACTCCGCTAACCCAGAAAGAGTATCTCGGGTTAAGAACTTTGCTTCAGGATGAGAATAGAAATCGTGCTCTGGAGGCGCAGCGGGAGGCCCCATTAGCTAAAGTGGTGCTTCAGGTTAAGAACAGTTTCAGGTTAAGTACGGACCTCCGGAACGAATTAAGTACTTAACCCGAGGTATCTAGATTGACCAATGGCAGCTGCCTATGTTTCTTATGTCTCTCTTTACCAAAAAAGCGAGGTTGTCATATTAGCATGTCCTAGGCAATTCTGGAATAGATGCATTGGCTGATGTGAATTTTCTCTTTTCTTAGTTATTCAGTTATGTACTGAAGGTGAATGGATCACTTAGTGTCCCTTCCCTGGGTCTGTGCTGCTAACTTGGCCTAGCTTTCCTGACCTCCTGTTGCAGACTTATATCTTGACACAGTTCGTGGTGCTGACCTCATTACTGATGACGTCAGCATGAATCGGCTGGTGAATGACCTAGGCACCATGTCTCTATTATTCAAGGGCCCATGGATTTTGATAGGCAACCTTAGATTAAGGAAATGGCAGATGGGGAAGGAGAGAAGGCTAGTTCAAGGGCCAGGACTGGAGGAACTGATATTTTGAGAAGCAGCTAGAGAATATTTTAGATTGTGTAACAGGCAATGGTTAATATGTAGAAGATGTTGACATTTGCATTGGAATGTATTGAATGTGTTAAATATTTCTAAATCACCCTTCATGAATGGTGTCTCAAGCTGCTGTAGAATTTCGAGAATAAAAATATCAACACAACATATAAATAATAATAATAATAATAATAATAATAATAATAATAATAATTTTAATGCTTTTGAGGATCAGGCAAATGCTTCCTTCCCAACATGCTGTCTGCTACTGTCTATGATGTGCTAGGCAGCTGTTCATTGTTTTCTTTTAGAACAGTATTTTTTAATTTGAAAGAAGTTGGCATGGAAATATTTTTATTATTCAAAAGGGCTTCCCATAAAAAAAAAAAAAAAATCAGTGAGTGTACTGCTCTCAGATGCTCAATAGTCCATCTCTGCAGCTTCCTGTACTTCAGTTAGAGCCTAGCTCAGGCAGTTGGGGAGGCTTCAGAGCAATGAATAAATATTTAGTGGAAAGAAAAGCAGACATCACACACACACACACACACAGTTTGCATGCAAAAGATTCCTCTGATATTTTGGAACCTCCAGTCTCTTCTGTTGTTGGGCACTGACAATCCTGAATTCACCCATAGGAATGGTTCCAGATAAGTCTTTTTACACTTTGCTTGTCTGGAAAGTCGAATTTAACAGGAGATTTTATTTTATTTTATGGCAGCTATAAAATATTTCACAGAGAAAGACAGTGCCCAGTCAAAAAATAAAGAATTACAGGCCTGAAACAAGAACCTAGGGTCTGAAGAGCCAACGAACTCCAGAATTTGCAAGAGTTCATCTATAGTCATAATTTACTCTTCTTCTGATTAGATTCTGCCCAGGCTCCTCATTGACCCAACGATTTTTGCAAGGATTCACACTAATTCACAAGTCTGATTCACACTGGTGTTTTTTTTTAAAAAAATATTCCGTTAGAATAGCACCATCATGAACCCCCCCCCCCAATCCACTCTTATCTACTCATACAATTACTTTACCCTATGGTAACTTAAATGATAAATGAATTTTATAATGACAATTCATTATTCCTGAATGAAACCTGGGGAAGGGATCAAATTGTTTAGAGTGGATTCATTCAGCCAAAGCGTTCAGTCTATGGGCCTTTAGGGTCTCTCCTGCAGCCCCCACCCTATCCTCCTGTTGTTACCACAAACATTAACACCACTGAAAATCTGAAAAAATCTATAGCGATGATGGCTCAGCAGCTGGGATACCCTTCTCTGCTTTGAAAAAAATATAGAGTTGAGGAAGGATGTGGGAAGAGTATTATTAGAGCTGCTAAGTCTGGATTTCCCTGGACATTAAAGGTAAAGGGACCCCTGACCATTAGGTCCAGTCGTGGCCAACTCTGGGGTTGCGGCACTCATCTCGCTTTATTGGCCGAGGGAGCCGGCGTACAGCTTCTGGGTCATGTGGCCAGCATGACCAAGCCGCTTCTGGCGAACCAGAGCAGCACACGGAAACGCCATTTACCTTCCCGCCGGAGTGGTACCTATTTATCTACTTGCACTTCGATATGCTTTCGAACTGCTAGGTTGGCAGGAGCAGGGACTGAGCAACGGGAGCTCACCCCGCCATGGGGTTTTGAACCGCCGACCTTCTGATCGGCAAGCCCTAGGCTAAGTGGTTTAACTCACAGCGCCACCTGCATCCCTCCCAGACATTACCGGGATCTCAAAGGTGGAAGTGATGTCCAGGGCGAATTTCCAAAAGGCGGTGGATCTTAGGCAAGTAAACTGAATGTGTTATTTCGGTGTTTTCGTAAAAAAAGAAGAAGCTCAATTTTGGATTTTGGGGTCTTCCTTTAAAAAGGTCAGCACATTTCAGGGTGCCCTGTTTTTTTTTTAATGGCAACCTTAGACTTTAATCTGCTAGCTCTTCTCTTTTTCCAGACTTAAAACATTCAACAAAATACACCAGGGGCACAGTGCTCGAGGTGGCAGGCTTCCTGGGTGTAAACAGTCATAGAATCATAGAATTGCTGAGCTGGAAGGGACCAGGAGGGTCATCTAGCCCAATGCCCCACAAGGCAGAAATCTCAGCTAAAGCATACTGAGCTGGGAGCTGCAGAGGCAGGCAGGCTCGCTTAACTGGGACAGGTGCTTAAATGGTTGCACAGTGCCATGGTGGGTCTATTGATGATGATGATGACGATACAGGTAGGTAGCTGTGTTGGTCTGCCGTAGTGAAAACAAAATAAAAAAAATTCCTTCCAGTAGCACCTTAGAGACCGATGGTGTTTCAATTTTTGGAAATGGAGTTGAGAGTTGACCTAACCTGGGGAGAAAACAGCAAAGACCTGATGAAGAGAGCATAGCAGAGGTTTTATTTTCTGAGAATCCTCCGGAAAAATAATCTCTCAAAAGACCTGATGATGGCATTTTACCATTGTACTGTTGAGAGTGTATTAACTCATGGTCTCTGTGTGTGGTTTGGGAGCTGGACGGTCAGGGGAAAAACAATGCTATCCAGGGTTGTAAAGACTGCAGAGAGAATAATTGGGTGCACTCTTCCCACCTTGGATCAAATCTATGCTGCCAGGTGCCGTAAGAAAGCTGCAGAGATAGCGCAGGACAGTGCGCACCCCGGAAATTATCTCTTTCAGCTTCTGCCTTCTGGAAGAAGGTACAGGGTTATAAAGACCAGGACTAGCCGCCTGAGAAACAGTTTCTACCCAAATGCAATTCTGGTTTTAAACACAGTATAAGGAGTCTCTATAGGAGTATATTGTATTTTAAAATGGGGTTTCAGAGTTTTTAGGGGTTTTTGAATGTCTTATGTAGATTTTTCAATTTCATTGTTCTGTATGGGACAATGACATTAAAGATATCGTCTTGTATTGTATTGTTTGTTATTGGTATGAGCTTTTGTGTGCATGCACACTTCTTCAGATATCTGTATCTAAATCATTATCTGTATCTGAAGAAGTGTGCATACATATGAAAGCTCCTACCGATAACAAACTTAGTTGGCCTCTAAGGTGCTACTGGAAGGAACTTTTTTATTTTGTTTTGATGATGATGATGATGATGATGATGTGTGTGCATGTGTCAGAGAGAGAGAGAGAGAGAGAAAGAGAAAGGGAAAGAGAGGAAGTGAACGGAAGACAGAGAGAGAGAGAGAGGAAGAACTCCAGATGCAGCGAACTGCACCAAGTTCCATCTGTTTTGTACTTATTTATGGCCATACTGAATCAATATAGGCAGACCTCCTACATAAAAACGCTTAAAGCTGCAACGAGAATTGCAAGAAAGGCTTTATCAGGCAGTGAAAGAGGGAGGAAAAGAAGAAGGCATTATATGTAGAATGCAACATATGCAGATTGCTGTAACTCTATTTTGAGATGCAGCCTTCCCTATTCAACATCATTCCGCTTCCTTGGCAGAGGTGTCTCCTAAAATGGAGTTGGTGCTACATCTGCTTCCTTGGGAGGGGGGCTTAGATGCAATATACTTGTGATAAATCAGGGGTGAGGAACTTGCAGCCCACCCGACATTAATTTTGGACTGCAATTCTCATCATCCCCACCCATTGGTCATGCTGGCTGGGGCTGACAGGTGTTGGAGTTCCACCTGGAGGGTTGTAAGTTTCCCTTCTCTGTGACAAATAAATGCAACATATGGGGAACAGTTTCCTCAAGACAGTAGCAATACCATTCCGAAAAGTTTCTACTTCCTTTCTTCATGCAGTTGTGGTGCCGCACAATCCTGTTCGTGTTTACACAGAAGAACCAGATGTAGAGCGTTGGACTTGTATCAGGGAGAGCTAGGTTAAGATCCCTACTCACGAGGAAGTTATTGATAAACCCACTGATGCTCCCTTCCTTTGAAAGAAGGGTGGGAAGGGCTATGGCTCAGGGGCCTTGAAAACGGGAACACATTCAATTGGTGGCATCTCTAGGTACAATTGGAGGTGACCCTTGTCTGAAATCTCATCGCCAGTTAGTGTAGACGAGGCACGTCCAACTCCCAAGAGACTGCAATCTACTCCTACTATAAAAAGCTGACAGAGATCTACCCAAAATGGCGACTAACTGCTGCAATCGCCCCCTTAGGCATGACACCCGGGGCGCAGTTGTTGAGCTTTTTTTGGGAGGGAGAGGCCTCAGTTTTTCCACTTTTTTGGGGGGAGTGATCACTTCCTGTCATCCCGCGATCTACCTTTAACACCCCAGTGATCTACCAGTAGATCACCCGTTGGACACCCCGGTAAAGAACACAGAACTAGGTGGACCAATGTTCCGGTTCAGTATTAGACACCTTCCAACGTTCCTACAATACATCACAAGTCCAATGTAGAAAAATACACTCTCTTACAAAATGGTAGCAATTTTGATGTAGAAAATCTTTGGGCACTTTCCTTTTAGCACAGTTGCAAGTCTTGCTGAGGTTGAGGAAGGGTGTGCAGTTATTTAATCTTTGGTTCCAGTGGAGATCTGGTCAGCTGTGCTTCCTAACCATAGGCGCCAACTTCACAGGGCTGAGGTGTCTTCAGGCCCCCCTAAGTCACTTGGGATGGGGCTGAGCCACCCCCAATCTTGCTACAGTGGGCCTTGCCAGGCCTTGCCACAGTGGCACTGGACCTTGGCAGCAGCGGGCATCACTGGGCCTCGCAGTGGCTACAGGCCTTGCTTGATGGGCCCCCCATTGTTCGGTGTAACTTGGCACTTCTGTGCCTAACACACATTCATTGCTTGTGCTTACTAGGTTAGTTATGTACATAGCAAATCAGAAGTCACTTCATCTTTAAATCTTCTCAGTCATAGTGGAAGGTTATGGGAGTTGCGGCCAATCTTCCCCCCTCCCCCCCGGCAACAGTGTCCACATGTAATTTAGTTGAGCAAGGTACAAACCTGTATCAGCTCCTGGCCTTCCAAAGTCTTGTCTGTTATTTTGGGGGGGGAAATAGTGTGTTTTATCAGCGTCTTAACCCCAGAGTCGGTCACGACTGGACCTAATGGTCAGGGGTGTGGGGATGTGCATGGCGCTGTGGTCCAAATCACAGAGCCTAGGACTTGCTGATCAGAAGGTCGGCAGTTCAAATCCCTTTGACAGGGAGAGCTCCTATTGCTCGGTCCCTGCTCCTGCCAACCTAGCAGTTCGAAAGCACGTCAAAATGCAAGTAGATAAATAGGTACTGCTCCGGCGGGAAGGTAAACGGTGTTTCCGTGCGCTGCTCTGTTTCACCAGAAGCAACTTAGTCATGCTGGCCACATGACCTGGAAGCTGTACGCCGGCTCCCTCGGCCAATAAAGCGAGATGAGCGTCACAACCCCAGAGTTGGCTACGACTGGACCTAATGGTCAGGGGTCCCTTTACCTTTACTGTGTTTCTGGATGCCAGATTTGTATGTTTATTCTTATGGTTGTCAGAGGCTGACTTGGTGTGGTGGCACCGCTAATCCCCCACAGGTGGGATGTTGTTCCTCACTGGGAGGAAGAAGGGGACTGGCGAGAAAGGTTGGCGCAGTGCAAATGCAGCAGTAGGAGCAGATTGGCTCCTGCTGATGAGTTTACACCACTCTGACTTCCCCACCATGCTGCTGCTCTCTGAAAGCAACAGTGGCCAACCTCCTGGGAAGCTAGCATAGAGGTACTGCCCCACCCTGTGAGCTGCTTCTGATTTTTATATTTCTTAAGAGCCTTTCAGCATAAGGTTCCAGGGTGGGTACTTGTAGCCAGTCAACTTGGAGAACCGACTGGTGTCCTTTAGCAAGCGGTTCTTATGATTCTGGCTCTGTGATCTGTACATACAGCAACACAGAACAAACTGTCATGTATGTAGGGATATGGGAGAAATTTGGCATGGGTTGCATTTTAATGAGAACCTAACTGGTTTGACCTTTGTGAAATGACACAGAAACCAGAACACAATTATCCCTTGGAATTCGGTGAACTTTGTGATGCAGTCATCCAAACAAACAAATAAAATGTGTAGAAGGATGTGCACGATTGTGAAAATAACATGCATAATGTATATTAGGGGAAATACTTTGCAAAAATGGTATATTAACAGAAATGCATACTAAGTGCTGGTGATTGTGTGTGTGTGTGTGTGTGTGTGTGTGTAAAATCACAACCCGAAGCAGTGATGTGATGTGGAAAAAATAGAAATGGAGAGAAACCAAAAGTGACAGATTCATCCATCCCTACAGGTATGTACTCTGAAAATCTTAACTTAATGTCTTCCCTGATTTCTGAAGACTATAATTCTATCAGCAGCACTGGATCTCACTGCCGCTGATTATTATCCTCCCCCTGCCCCACTTTCCTTCTGTTAGATCCTGTGGGCTTCTCCTGCCTTATGCAAAGGAAATACCAGTGGGTACTTTGGGTACTTGAGAGAGAGCATATTTCATAGGAGACACTCTTCCCTCCCGCTCTCCCTCCCCCTAATCTTGGCATGCCAGCAGCTGTTGTGAATGTTGTCTGTTCTAGCACTGCTTTTGATTGGCTCCAGCAAATCCAATAAGATCTTATAAAGAGATCTGGCCTCTCGAACATCCTGCTCCCCCGAACATCCTCAAACATAATCTACTCTCTCCACTCCCAGCATGATAATGGTCTTCCCTTAGACCAACACTGCTTGGGCCTGGGCAGGCACCAGAAATATGTTCAAAGACATAAAGCCCAGCCTTGTGACAGTATAGTACATATGTAGCCCACACCCTAAGACTTGGGGTAGAATTATCCTAGTGCATTTGGAAACAATGAAGCATGAATAGCCAAGGTGGGAGTCAGGGCTGTCTTAAGCATATGCGGCACCGGGGTGTAAAAACCTGCCTGGCGCCCCTCCCCCCAGTTTGGCCAGAGTTGTTGAGGCGCGCAGGCAGGGCAGAGCAGGGCGCAGAGGAGCGCGAGGCGGCAGCACTAGGCTGGGTGCCTTGTTGTGTGGGCAGCGCACCCTGGGTGGGTCTCTCCATGGCCCTATGCCAATCCCAGGTGCGCAGGAGGGCGGAGCTGGCCCGTCGCCTCAGCGCCTCGCTTACCCCCGAACTTGTGGCAGAGAGCTGCCCACAGCAGAAGAGCCCAGTGTGGTGCTGCAACAGACGGGCTCTTCCCCGGACTCCAACTCTTTTTTTTTAAAAGAATATTTATTGAAGTTTTCAAAAAATTATATAACATAAAGACAACAAAAAAAGAAAACAAAAATGACAATAAGATAAACATACATACAAAACAAATAACAGGTATAATTTCAATCCCTTATAGTCGTATAACTTACTTTCTCGACCTCCTCATACCTCCCCTCTCTGTATTCCAATCTCTAATCAAGCCAATTCAGCAAATCCTTCCCCTAATTTCTGATTTAATTTTTAATCTTTCTTTTCTTAATTACATAATCATTACAGCTAGAAACCCCTTGATTTCTAAGTCAACATCGTTCTAACATTCAATAATCTTGCAATGTTTCTTAAGATAGTCCTTAAATTTCTTCCAATCTTCTTCCGCCGTCTCTTTTCCCTGGTCATGGATTCTGCCGGTCATTTCTGCCAATCCCATATAGTCTATAACCTTCATCTGCCATTCTTCCACCCCGGACTCCAACTCTTGGGCTCCGGACTCTCGGCTGGCGCCCCTGAGAGCCTGGTGCCCGGGTGCCCTGCACCTTTAACACCTATGGTTAAGACGGCCCTGGTGGGAGTGCAGCCCTGGCTCTTAGTTCATGTGCCCTCCTGCTTCTGCCCTAGACTTTGCATCTCATCTGCACATCACTTTGACCGCTGCTGCATTACAGGAACGTGATCTGAAAACTGCAGGCTTAAAAAGTGCAGACCAAAGGCCTGCTGCATTGCCTTTGGAGCGATGGGTTACTCATCTCTTGGCACATCATAAACCCACAAACAATCTTGCTGCATTGTGTGCGTGGTTTGAAATAACTCAGGACATTCCTGCATCCTATAATTTGGGGGCTGGGAAATTCTTGGAAAAATTAGTGCAGCAGTGTTTCGTATGTAGTGAGTTTCTATGATCTCTTGAAGAACAAACACACACACACACACCCAAAACCAAACCACAATTCCTCCTTTGGTTGTCAAAGGCTTTGCAAGAAGGAACTCTAGCAAATGTGGGTGGATGTGGCAGGAAGCTGCCAGTTATACCCGAGAGAATGGCTCTCTTCTTCAAAAATAGATATGCAACGTGGCACAAAGACCTGTTTGTATCTCAAGGCTGGCATCTCTTTCTGGGTGGGTAGATAATCTGCACAGAAATGATTAATGTCAAGGGACTTTTTAGACATAAGGCAGTGAGCGTTCTTTAAACTTGGGGGCAGAACTGTGTCCTGGTTTCTGAAGAATTCTGCACTGCAGAAACTAGGAAAGGGGGAGAAATCCGATCCAGTTCATATTTCCTGAAACAATATGTGAACCAAAACCCATCTTTCAATATTTGCACTTCTCTAGGCATTGCAGTAAAACAGGCATAGGCAAACTCGGCCCTCCAGATATTTTTGGGACTACAACTCCCATCATCCCTAGCTAACAGGACCAGTGGTCAGGGAAGATGGGAGTTGTAGTCCCAAAAACACCTGGAGGGCCGAGTTTGCCTATCCTTCAGTAAAGCTCTCCAGCCAAGTAATGGAGGCAGAAATGAGTGGTGTATGCATATAAACGCACAGGTTGGTAAAAGTAGCGTACAAAATTGGGAAAGTGGCTTTGCAAGTTGGAGAAAAATTGCAGACAAAAATATGTATATTAAGAGAAATTTAAAAAGTGAAATAAAATTGCAAACTGGTTTGGAAATCTGGAGAACTGACCTTAAGACTGTGAAACCAAGAGCGAGAGAGAGAGCGCACAATCTTGATGGATTCTCAAGCACACACATTTTGTTTGCAGCGGTTTGTTGGCTCATTTCTATTTTAGGCCCACCTAGGGGATGATAAACCCAGTATAGAGGAACACTGAAGCCCAATAAGATTTTGTGAAAAGAGAAGAATTGATAATAATATAAAGTGCATCTTCTCCCTCCTGGCTTCACCCTGAACATTTGTGAGTGCGGTGTTTTGTCTTTTTAACTTTCCCTTTACAAAATGGATTCTTGCAGTCCAGGTCCTTGGAGCATTGTGAGACAAGCCATGTGTGCGTAGCTAAGTTATGCCATAATCTCCCTCCCTCTCCAGACACCTCTTTTATAAATGGAAAGTTGTCACGAGGCCTCTGAGCTAGCTTTGGTGTGTGTTTGTTATAGAGTTGCCCTATTTGAGTTAAAGGTAAGCTATGAGTACAGTCATTGCCCTGCTCTGCGCAACATCAAACTAATTGAGTCCATGACGAATGAAACGGTACTTTTTTCCAGGGGGATTTTGCAGGAATGCCCGAGGGGAAGAGCTAAAGGGAAATTAAAAACCAAGGCACCACAAAAGGCCTGAATTGTAAGCTACCATACACCAGCATTGTAGCCAACTAAAATTATATGTCTGCAGCTATTTTGCTTTCGAAACCACAAATCAGCAAAAGAAGAAAAAAAGCAAGCATATGCCACACTTTTAAGTTAGGAATGGGGGACTGAGACCCTCCAGACAGTGTAAAGTAAAGGTAAAGGGACCCCTGACCATTAGGTCCAGTTGTGACCGACTCTGGGGTTGCGGTGCTCATCTCACTTTATTGGCTGAGGGAGCCGGTGTACAGCTTCTGGGTCATGTGGCCAACATGACTAAGCCGCTTCTGGCGAACCAGAGCAGCGCATGGAAACGCCGTTTACCTTCCTGCCGGTGTGGTACCTATTTATCTACTTGCACTTTGAGGTGCTTTTGAACTGCTAGGTTGGCAGGAGCTGGGACGGAGCAACAGGAGCTCACTCTGTCGCGGGGATTTGAAGCGCCGACCTTCTGATCGGCAAGTCCTAGGCTCTGTGGTTTAACCCACAGTGCCACCCGCGTCCCTTCCTTCCAGACAGTGTAGCTAGACTCTAATTCCCATCAGTCCCAGGCAGCATGGCCAATGGTCAGAGATGAGCTGCAGCTGGAGACCCACAGGCCATTTTCTAAGTGGGCATCTTGCTTCTATAGAGAGGAGGCATAATGTAGCAGAGGGATCAGTCAACTTCCTTGGCATTAAAAACATGGACCTAAGCTGCTTAAGTAGCACTGGCTGCCTATGTGTTTGACCAAATGGAAGTTCCCATACAGAAGACAATACTGACACAGATACTCTCATTCACAAACTGGCCAGAAAGCTTAGTTGACACAGAAAAGAGTTGATTGCCACTTCCTCCAATCCATTTCTCCACATCAAGCATTTTAAGCATGCATAGGAGACAACTCCTAGGGACCAAGGTTCCTTCGGACCCCTAATAAAATATTTGAGGGGGCAGCCACCCCCCCCCACAAAGTTGATGGGCATTGCCATTCAAATGGTGTGCATGCACTGTATCATGTGATCGATTATAAGGAGCAGGGCTAACCTGCCTCCACCTCAATATTTTATTCAAGCTGGCGTCCCTGTAAGAACGTCTTTCCAGAACTGGTAAATTAGGACTGCCATATGGCCGGGATTTCCTGTACATTACTGGGATTTCAAAGGTGGAAGGGACATTTGGGGGAATTTCCAGAAGGTGGCGGTTTGTAAACTGAGAAATCGCTCAACACCTTTGGGGTTTGTCTTTAAAAAGCTCAACAACTTTCAGGGTGCCCTGGATTTTAATTTTTGAAATACAGTGGTACCTCGGGTTAAGAACTTAATTCATTCTGGAGGTCCGTTCTTAACCTGAAACTGTTCTTAACCTGAGGTACCACTTTAGCTAATGGGGCCTCCCGCTGCCGCTGCGCGATTTCTGTTCTCATCCTGAAGCAAAGTCCTTAACTTGAGGTAATATTTCTGGGTTAGCAGAGTCTGTAACCTGAAGCGTCTGTAACCCGAGGCACCACTGTATGGCAACTCTAGGTAAATAGATTTTATTTTTACTCACCATGTATTATCTCTTATCTCTGTTGTTGTTGTTGTTGTTGTTGTTGTTGTTGTTGTTGCTGCTGCTGCTGCTGCTGCTATTTAACATGCCCAACCAATTCTGTCATACAGTTGTACCTTGCAAGTCAAATGCCTTGCGGGACAAACGAATGCTGCAAACCCGGAAGTGAGTGATCTGGTTTGCGAACATTCGTTGGAACCCGAACGTCCGGCGCGGCTTCCAATTGGCTACAGGAGCTTCCTGCAGCCAATTGGAAGCCCTACCTTGGTTTCCAAACATTTCGGAAGTCGAACGGATTCTGTTTGACTTCCGAGGTAGGACTGTATTCAGAAGGGCATCATGAAGATTCAGATTCACAACTCCCCTCCCCCCCACATACTTATCTACATTGCTGAATTGGTCCATTAGCTTACAATCAAACCTTGCTGTAATTGGCTGCAAACACTTCTAGTGCCTCTCCAATGTTAGAGCAGGGGCTGTAGTTCAGTGGCAGAACGCGCAGATGGTCTTCGTTCAATCCTGGGCACCTCCAGGTGTGGCTCGGAAAGTTCGTTCTTCGAAATCCCAGAGAGCCAGTACTACTCAGCAAAGACAACACTGAGATCGGTGGATCAATGATCCGTCTTGGTGTAGTGCAGCTTCCTATGTTAGGAACTAGCATCAAGGTAATTAAGCAACCTGATATTATAAAGCAGTGTGGATATTTTCTTTCCTGGGGTATTTGAAACAGCTGGTCACCTTCTCTTTATAAAGGATTCCCATTGTGTTCAATTGACCTTGTAACAGATTGAAATGGAGCTGCCATGATTCTTCTGCTTGGAAACAAAGGCAAAGAGGGAAGAATTAGCTTCTGTCTGAATATTTTGCTTGTTTGGAAACTGCAATTGGAGACCGCAATGTCCCTGAAGCAAAAGTGCTACGTTGGATAAAGATATGTAGATCGCCTGAACCGAAGTAACAGCTGTACATTGACTGGCAATAAAACAGGCATCTGGCTTGCTCTCTAGACTTGCAGAAGAGAACCAAATGATAGATTTGATAGATTCCCTCCTCCATGGTTAATTTTCCTACATAACATTGAAGGTGCTTTCTCATTGCAATCTCAAGAATTGAATCTTGTCGGGAGAGAAGGACAGCTTACAAAAGTTTTGCAGTGTGTAAAACGTCTACCTCCATTTCTTTTTCACACAATCTGTTTTTCAGTTTTGTTGGATGGTACACACACACACACACAGAGAGAGAGAGAGAGAGAGAGAGAGAGAGAGAACTATTCTGTTCCCCAAACTAATGTTTATTCAGTGTTTTCCAAGCATATCATTCCTGGAGTGAGAACTTGTTGGTAAGATGTAGAAACTGTTACTGCCAATTTTTTAGAGCGATGAAAAGAGGATGCTTATTTCAGAAAAGCTGACACAGCTTTACCTATAAAATAGCAGCCCAAGACATCTGTTTTCTATAAACTCATTGTTATCTTTACTGTGGAGCTTAAATCATGATGTTATTTTTTCCTGTCCTTTCACGTATGGCATTTAGGGCTAGTACAAATTCTCAGAAAGTGAACATGCCACACTGTTCTTGGGACTGCAGTAATTGAGAAAGCAGGCAGGGGATTATGTTCTCCCATGTCCAAAACTCCCTGCATGTGGAAAGCCAGGATTTTAGTTTAGGCTCCTCCCTAACATGCTAGCTTTCTCCTAACAAAAGTTTCTAACACTAGAGACATTCACATATGTAATCCCTTATATGAAATATGAGGCACTTCAGTCTCAGGAAGTTTGTACAATGAGTTTTCATTTCTTTCTAAAATATATTTAATTAATTTGATGGATTTATATCTAGCCCTTCAAATAATTGAGGTGGTTTAGGATAAGAACCCTGACCATTTTCCTCCTGAATGGATTCTAAGGGAAATCCTTATAACAGGCATAGGCAAACTTGGCCCTCCAGCTGTTTTGGGACTCCAACTCCCACCATCCCTAGCTAACAGGACCAGTGGTCAGGGATAATGGGAGTTGTAGTCCCAAAACAGCTGGAGGGCCGAGTTTGCCTATCAGTGGCGTAGCGTGGGGGGGTGCAGGGGGGCCCCGGCTGCACCGGGTGCAACATCTGGGGGTTAGGGTTAGGAGGCGCAAATCCACAGGTTAGGGGGCGCAAATTACTTGCCTTGCCCCGGGTGCTGACAACCCACGCTACGCCACTGTTGCCTATGCCTGTCTTATAAGATTTCTTACTCACCCTGCACCACAAGGCCCCAGGCCAGCTAACAACAACAACAACAACTTATCATCATCATCATCATCATCATCATCATCATCATCATCATCCTGCCCATCTGGCTGGGTTTCCCCAGCCACTGTGGGCGGCTTCCAACAAAATATTAAAACTATATTAAAAGAATATAACACAGTATCGAACTCAGTTCAATCAGTATAAAACAGAATTTAGAATACTGAAAATCAGTTAAGAAAATTTACATCAGAAGACTAGCATTGTTCAACCAACCAACCAACCAACCAACCAATGTATCTGATCATACCCATGCTTTATCAGCAAATGATAAAAACTGCACAATAAGGGCAGCAGACGTAACTGTATGCAGGAAACCTCATAGCTTAGGGGCTGCTCCAGAGAAGGCAATTCGTGAAATGGAACTGCTGGTTCAATCAGTCCATCACTTTCATCTCCAAAGGCAGAAGTCACAGTTTTTCACTGCTAGCCCCCTTATTTTTTGGGGTGGGGGTGGGAGTTAGTATAACCAAATGACAAAACAAGAACAAACAAAGTGTGTCAGAAGCAGGGGGCAGGCTTGGCCCTTATCCATTGGTGTAAGCAACAAGGATCTCTTTAATTTCTCCTGTGGAAACTGGCTGTCACTCACTTCTGAGAAAAGAATTAAATCAGTACACTCAGGGAATATGGTGGTCATTGTTGACACCCCCGCCTTACCCTGAGATACTACCTAGCATCAATCTTACAGAGTTGTTATATTATTCTTATTTATCAATTATAGCCCATTTAATGCCAAAGTAGCTTCTGAGCGATTTACAAAAGCCAATTAAAACAAATTGGAATACACAGTAAAACGACCCCAGTGAAACACGAAAATATAAATGCTCACAATTAAATTTTTGCAACAAAAGTTCCATTAAAATAACACGCTAATTAAAACGCACAGTTGAGTTTGAGAGACCAAGGGAATGCATGTGAAAACAGGTATTTCTTCACAGTGTGTTGCTTTCATGCATGGCTACAGTTGTTTAGAGTCTTCAGCTGGTGGGCCAGGACCAATGAGTGGGTCACATCCTGATCTAAGGTGGGTCGCAAGAGGAGCACTACCACCATGCATATACATGTTAAAAAATTAAGAAGTGGTTCCCCCCCAAATCTGATGGTGTTCATTTTTTCACCTCAGGGGACGAGTGCTGATTGGCAGATGTGCTTAAGGGTATCTCTGATTGGTTGAAGTTGTATGTGTTTTGGCGATGTGATGTCTCGAAAGCCACATTGTGTGGCAGTTAAGGCATTGGGTCTTGAAGGGTCTAGGACGGTTACCTTGGTAGATCAACATCTTGGGGGGGGGGGGAGCCACATTCCTTGGCATGTCCCTGATGTGGCTTCAGCCCTCCGCTAGGAAGCTAAAATGGATACACACCCAATAGCTGAGGCAAAATCCCACCTACACCTGTAACCAATAAAATTGTGGCCATTTTTAATCCACACTGTTGTCTGTTTGAGTTTGTTCTCTCATCCCACTTAGTACTCACTGCCTGAGTGTTACTGTGACTGGTACTGGTACTGCAAAGGTTGAAGAGTGCTGGTTTAGAGGGAACAGAGACACATTAACTCACAGCTGACTTCCTTCTACACAGCTATCATAATGGTAGGCTTGTGGTTAATGTATCATAATGGTCTTGTGTATTTTTTGACTGCAACATTGGAAATGGACTGTGTTTTTCATTGTGAAATCACATCAGAAGATTGTGATGGAGATTTCATACAGCAATTTGAAGTGTGGACTTTACTGGTATGAATTGACTGATGTCTTGCTGTTGCTGGCATCCCACTGACTGATGCCTACATATGGGCTAAGAACTGACTTATCTATCTATTTCTCATTCTGGAGGCTGCTTTTGTGGGACTACTGCTCCCTGTTTGACCCAACTGTTCTGCCACATGGTCCACTGTGATTACATGGGAAATGTTCTTGTCAATGCCAGAGGTTTTGAGAAGTGGCTGGCAGTGACGCGGGCATGCTCCACAGGGTTCAGAATGGGCATAGTTGCTTCATTTTATAACCATGGCATACTGCAGCCTCCACTTGGAGAGGACGCGAGGTGCTGACTGTCTCTGATTTAAAGGATGCAGCAGATATGCTCATCATTTAGGACAATTGATTTAGGTAACTGACTTGTAGCGCAAGCTTCAAGCTCTGTTGCTCCCTGCTAGACATCAGTATGGCTGAAAGGGGCCATTGTGAACCCTACAAGACAGTCTGTGCAAATGGCAGGGATCTATCTTCGTTTTTCTAGGCGACCTGCAATTTGTCACTAGGGGCCAAACTCATCATTGACTTAATTGTGATTCATGTATCTCATTTCCCTTAAAGAACTACAGGCATGGAGGAGCCAGATTCGTACTGGAAAGGTGACTCACTGGAAGGGGACTGATGAATAGGCTTAGCTCTTCTTTCCCCCATGTCTAGTGATAATATTGTCCTCCTTGGGTGACGAAGAGCCTTAAGGGAGGGGAGTCCCCATTGACATTCATATGGTCTCCCCCTCCTGAATCCTAGTCACCCAGGGTCAGGAATGAGCCAGCTCCAAGCGAAAGTTTGCAGCCAATGGCAGAAAGCAGCCAGGAACAGAGAAGCTTAGATGTTAGGCAGGGGAGAGCTGGCAGCCGCAGACTTTGGCTCTTCCTGAACTTGACGGGTCGGCTGATAAGGCAGTAGCTGAGAGCAGGCTGGAACACAGCCAAAGCTCGCAGGAAGCACAAAACGAAGCGAACAAACTCAGAGACAGCCTCTCTGAAAGGTAGAGCTGGAGCTGATCCAATAAGTCCACACAGTTGGCGAAGGCGAGGGCTGCTAGACAGGAAGCAAAACAAGAGACGTAAGGTGCAAAAAGTTCAATATATTCTGTAGACACCGGAAAGAGTCTTCAGAAGGGTCATATTGAGTAATGATGCTGGTAAGAACCATCCGGAACTACCGTATCTGTTTGTTTTTGCAATGAATCCTCCTTTTTAACTACCTCTGCTTACTGTGTTATCAAGCTGGGAACCTGGACTTCTGACACCCAGGGGGTGGGGGTGGATCTCCGTTTTGGTTGCAGAAGGGTTGGTTGTTGAAGAGGTAAGCATCCCCTCTCTGTGCATCACCTTCAGAGTGAGAATTGAGCTCCGCTGTGCATCTAGCCAACCATTTAATGAAAAACAAGGTCTGTAACTGAATGCTATAAGTGAAGATTTATTCTGAAATGTGCAGGAAACTGAACTTGCTTATCCTTTTCAAAAAGCATGTTTCTCACCCATGTGTTGATTTGTAGGGTGGAGAGGGGGGAATGTGGATGTTATGCAGCGAGGCTAAAACAATAGTTCTTGGAGCAGCGTGAACTGTTCTAACTTATCTGAGTGGGAAGGCATGTGTCTGATCCTGGCCTCTTTAACTATGGACCATGGCAATTTTCTGTGATACCATGGAAATGGCTCTCAAATTAATTTTTTATTTAAAAACAAAAACAAAACTGAGAGCCAGTATGGTATAGTGGTTAAGAGCAGTGACTCGTAATCTGGTGAACCAGGTTCGCGTCTCTGCTCCTCCACATGCAGCTGCTGGGTGACCTTGGGCTAGTCACACTTCTCTGAAGTCTTTCAGCCCCACTCACCTCACAGAGTGTTTGTTGTGGGGGAGGAAGGGAAAGGAGAATGTTAGCCGCTTTGAGACTCCTTCGGGTAGTGATAAAGCGGGATATCAAATCTAAACTCCTCTTCTTCTTCTTCTTGCTGTGGCCACAGCCACCATTTGGGCATGCTGAATTTTTCAACTTTCAAACTCCAAAAACGAGGAGTGCTAAAATGTTGTAATATGAATTGGGAATCCAAAAGAGATTTTGAATAGAGTAATATACCGTATTTTTCGCTGTATAACACGCACCCGACCATAACACGCACGTAGTTTTTAGAGGAGGAAAATCCGTAGGCATGCCACCCGTAGGCATTCCCTCCATAACACGCACAGACATTTCCCCTTACTTTTTAGGAGGAAAAAAGTGAGTGTTATGGTGCAAAAAATACGGTAATTTGGTTTGGTTGGTAAGTAAAATGTATGTAAAATTTCATAGAAATGATTAAAAATGATTGCCAAGTACTTGCAGTTATATATTTATTATTATTATTATTTTTATTAAGCATTACCTGACATTTTTCAGAAAAAAATAATTCTTTGAATTTCAGATGGCAATTTATGTGCTTCTTCATCAAACACAGAATCGCCAAGCTAAATTCAGCTGGTAGAGCATGAGACTCAATCTCAGGGTCAAGGGTTTGAGATCCGTGTTGGGCAAAGCATTCCTGCATTGCGGGGGTTGGAATAGATGACACTTATGGTCCCTTCCAACAAATTCTATGTTTCTATGATATAAATATATCATATGATAATATATATGTCATTTTAGGGGGTGAGGGTCTTAAAAATACGATTTTGGGTGTGAGGAATTCAAACCTGTTATTGTTTCTGTGACTAGACAATATTTATCATATGTTGCCCAGTCACAGAAACAATAACAGCTTTGAATTCCTGACATCCAAAATCATATTTTTAAGACCCTCACCCTCTAAAATGACATGCCCTAATGTCACCAGAGAGATATTTCTGGATCTCAGAGGATTCAAGGCCTTAATCAGCCAAGTGGCTTTGCAGTAACTGCTCTCCCTCCTGAGCTGCCTAGTTGTAAGTAAGTTTTATATCCACACTATTTACAAGCTACCAATCATTGTCCTCTTCTCCAGAGACTCAAAGCACTGTTGTTTGGGAGTGTGGGATCTCTAATGGAAAATTATCAGCACCCTCAACAAAGAAAAATGTCAGTGTTCCTTCAGGGGAAACTGTGACTGATTGGTATAGAACCAATAAAAGTTCATAGCGTGTAGACATACCCATATGGTATCCTGCATCACAGAGTTGATGTGAGGTCATGGCAAACCAAGAAAGTACTTTTGAAATTTGAAGTGCTACATGCAAACGGCAAACAACAGAGGTCAGCCTCTGGTGCTTGCAAAGTTTACTCTTTGAAACACTCCTTTTATATTCATTGTTTGCTCAAGATGTGGCGCTCAGTTTTTAGCCTAAGCAGTGATGTGTGGGAGACTGAAACCTTTGAAGAATTGCTCTCCAAGTGGTGCATATTAAAAGGGAAACTATAAACAGGAGGGTTAAGTTCATGCATACGGTGGATCATTTATGGGTGGATGTCTGCCAGTTGTTGAACAAATTCACCTAAAAACATGACATTAATCGTTTGGTTATCTAGCTATGCGATGCCAGCAGGGATATAAATTTGTGACATGACAGCTTTCACTTGACGAATGGGATCTTTCATTTAGAAGGGGAAAGTTTGTTTTTCTTCAAAGAAATCAGTGGTGCCTAGTGTCCTTCGCTAATGGTAGAACTCTAAAGCTGAGCAGAAAGCTCTAGATCAAAAGTTTAGGCTTGAATATTTGGGAGCCAAAATCCCAGTTACTTGGTTTTCCTACTCAGATCTCAATGAACAAATTGCAATAATATTTGAAATGGGGACAGCTGCCTAGGGAAACATAAAATAGTGAATTTTTCATCCTGTTCTTTCTGAGATGTACAGTGCTGTTTTAAAGCATGGCTCTATTTCCTAACAGGGACGCGGGTGGCGCTGTGGGTTAAGCCACAGAGCCTAGGACTTGCTGATCAGAAGGTCAGCGGTTCGAATCCCCACGACGGAATGAGCTCCCGTTGCTCGGTCCATGCTCCTGCCAACCTAGCAGTTCCAAAGCACATGAAAGTGCAAGTAGGAAGGTAAACGACGTTTCCATGCGCTGCTCTGGTTCACCAGAAGCGGCTTAGTCATGCTGGCCACAGGACCCGGAAGCTGTACGCCGGCTCCCTCGGCCAATAAAGTGAGATGAGCGCTGCAACCCCAGAGTTGGCCACGACTGGACCTAATGGTCAGGGGTCCCTTTACCTTTATTTCCTAACACCTTCTTATTTTGCTGGTGTTTTTTATGCTGCTATTTCATTGGATAGACAAAATTCGTTGAGTTGAGCACTTACGTCTTAACTTGGAGTTTTAGATGTTGGTGATACAAAACAAATCCATTGAGGTGCTGGTAGGAACTTTTCAGAGCCAGTCAATTTAATACATGAGAGTAGCTTCTCCACACATTCTGTGTGTCCTGCCCTGTACCATCTGCATGCCATAATGGTGATGGTGTGTCATGGCAGAAATGTGTCTGTGAATGGAAATTCCACCTCTTTTGTTGGATTGGCATCAATGGCATCCTCTGGTGTCCTTCTCATGATGGGGTAGAATCTCTCAGATCTTGGATAGCCAAAAAGATAGCCAAGGAAGAATGGCATAAAGAGGTATGGGCTAGAGCTATTAATGATAAATTAACATGTGCCATTTAGGTAAGACGGGGAATACGCAGGATAAATGATTTTGAGGAGGTACGGAGGGTGTTTGTAGAATTTGTACTGTTAAAACGGAAAGGGGTCAAACCATCACAAGAGGTGTTGAAATTTTGGGAGGTTGGATAGTTACAATGGAATGGTCTCGGTGGTGGGGTGAACACTTTATTCTTATTTATTTATGATTATTACTTTGTCAAAATAAAAAATAAAAAGGGGGGGATGTGGGAAATATGATAATGATAATAAGAATAGAAGCCAGCGGTTCTCACACGGGTCCATTCAGGTGGACCACAGCATGGATTTGTGGTTGAATATGGGAGACAGAACATCCATAATGTTAAATGTTCGTATTGATTTTTATTTCTTAAGGTATTTTTATTGTATTAAAATAAAATACGGTATATAATGAATATAAATACAGTGGTACCTTGGGTTACAGACGCTTCAGGTTACAGACTCCGCTAACCCAGAAATAGTACCTCGGGTTAAGCACTTTGTTTCAGGAGGAGAACAGAAATCGTGCAGTGGAGGTGCAGTGGGAGGCCCCATTAGCTAATGTGGTACCTCAGGTTAAGAACAGTTTCAGGTTAAGAACGGACCTCCAGAACGAATTAAGTTTTTAGTCTGAGGTACCACTGTACAAAAAAAGATAGTCAAAGATACCAAGAAGCTCTCTTGGGAGCTGCATTGAAGGTTGGGGTGGAGCATGTTGAATGACTGATGGACAATTCTATACACCAGTCTTTGCCAAGCCGGTTTTTTCCAGATATTGTTGGCTCACAACTCTAATCATTCCTGGCCAGCACAGCAGTAGTTGTAGCTCATTGTCTGGGAGGGCACCAAATGGGTGAAAGTTGCTATATGTGCAGTGCTTTTTCTCTGGGTGGACGCAGGGGTATGCATACCCCTAAACATTTTGTGAATCTTTGTACTTTTGTCCATTTACTATATTTATTTCCCCCGATTTGAACTATAAAATGGTGATTTTCTTGAGTCAAAATGAGAGTACTCTTAAACATTTTTTTTAAAGAAAAAAAAGCACTGTGTATGTCTATACCCAGAAGTCAGCCCCATTGAGTCCAATGGGCTTTACTGCTAGGCAAGTGAGTATAGGATTGCAACTTAAATTGTTTAAACAGGTGGCATTAATGTAGCTTCTGCTAGAATATTTTCTGCTGTCTCTTGTAGCTGTTTCTCATAAATACCGTCAGGTATGAGTGTACAGTTGAACTCCTATTTACCACTGCCTCTTCTTACTCTCATTCCAAGTTGTGACCGCGGCAAACCCGGAAGTAACTGGAGGGTTTGCCACCATTCGCGCATGGGCAGAAGCGGGCAATTGGCGTTCGCACATGCGCAGAAGCGGGCAATCGTCACCTGCACCTGTACAAAATGGCGCCTCTCCCAAAGACGCTTTTCGACCTCCGGATAGACCTCCGGAATGGATTATGTCACAAACAGAGGTTCCACTGTAGTTGACAGGACTCAGATACATAACAGAAACTGAAGAGGTTCTGTCACCAGTGAAATATACTCAGAGTCGCGTAGTGATTTCATGCTCTTTATTGAAGCTCGAAAAACAGTGAATGAATTTCCCCCCAAACCTTAGGCTTTATATACATTATTTACACAATGAGTCCCTTCTGATTGGTTGATTCTGTTTCCCTCCTGGAGGCTGATTGGGCTGCTACTGCAGGCCAATCAGTTGTTGTATCCTAGGATTCTACCGGCCTAATGGGCTGATTAACTTCCTCCTGGAGTCTGATTGGGCTGCTCCCGCAAGCCAATCAGGTTGTTTCATTCTAGGACCCTACCTGACTATTGTTCTAGGATCCAAGCTTAGTACATAACACTAGCCATGCCTACATTTCCTTAATAAACCTGCCCCTTGGTTTTGTAAAGGATTAAACTGAATGGAGAGGGAGAAATAACGAATGCTACTAGTAGACAGAAGGTTGCCTTTTGTGGTACAGAAATAGATGATAGATGAACTGCAAAGCATATGGTGATTTGTTTTAAAGTGCACATCCTTTCCTGAATTTTAATTCGGATATGGATGTTTCACGGAGACTCTCTGTCTGACGTAGTGGAGAGTTTCATAATACTTGATCCCAATGCAAGGAGCCACATGTTAATAATAAGGGCCCCATAGCCTAAAGTAAAACCTTTCTTTCATTTCCTGTGTCCCAGAAACAGTAATCCGAAAAGAAAAAGAACAATAGCTAATATGCATGTGTTGAAAACCATGCGACAACCCTGTGATTGTAAAACGACCTTCTTTCTTTTTTGCAGCTTAAAATAAAAAATAAAAAATCACCGCTGCCTTTAGTTTTGTTGTTATATGTTGAAAGTGGTTTTGTTAGCTACAGCAGTTTCATTCCAAATCAGCCTCCTGGAAAATGTTGGCTTTGCAGGTCAAACGAATCATTGTAACATGATCCAAATGGGATTTTAGATTCCAAAATCTGCGAAAAGTCAAAATAAGTTGGGCATGTTAACTCCATGGGTTACTTTAAAAATGCACCACTGTTTACAAAGGCATTGAGATTGGGAAATAACTACACATTCTAATTACCTTATTCCATCCCAATCTCTGGCTTGCTTTCACCATACTGTCTGTAAGATTGAGATGATTATTTAGCGAGAATGATTTACCCATGATAAGCCATGGAAGGCGAAAAACATGCCCATCCAGGGCTGATCAGGACAGCATGGGGAAATGTTTCTGGGTTCCAAAAGTAAAGGTAAAGGTAAAGGACCCCTGTCAGTTAAGTCCAGTCGCAAACGACTCTGGGGTTGCAGCGCTCATCTCGCTTTACTGGCCAAGGGAGCCGACGTTTGTCCGCAGACAGTTTTTTTGGGTCATATGGCCAGCATGACTAAGCCGTTTCTGGCGAAACCAGAGCAGCGCACAGAAACGCTGTTTACCTTCCTGCCAGAGTGGTACCTATTTATCTACTTGCACTTTGACGTGCTTTCAAACTGCTAGGTTGGCAGGAGCTGGGACTAAGCAACAGGAGCTCACCCCGCCGTGGGGGTTTGAACCACCGACCTTCTGATTGGGAAGCCCTAGGCTCAGTGATTTAGACCACAGCGCCACAAAAACCTGAGGAAATCTTTATATAGGGTATGGGCAGGGCCGGATTTAGGTTTGACGAGGCCCATAGCTACTGAAGGTAATGGGGCCCTTTATATGTCCAGCTGTCCTTTGTCAACAACAAATTGTCGCTATTTTTGTATTGAATATATGCTGTAAGGTAATTTATGGACCTAATAGGTATCTAATGCCATTTGCACATTAAAAAATATGTATTTATCAAAGTAATTGTTGAACTTAGATTTTGGAAATGTACATCCAGTTTTATTCTTTAATTTTTTTGGGCGTCCCCACGAGAGTGGGGCCCTAAGCTATAGCTTGTTTAGCTTATACGTAAATCTGACACTGGGTATGCGTGGAGCATGCCGTCTGCTAAGCTGAGTGAGGAGAGGCCATGTCGAGAGGGGCATTATACAGGCCTACTCCAAAACTTGAAATTTCATGTGAAATCCCAAATCTCGTGGGATTTCACCTTTTGCTCCCAGTCATCACGATCAGGTGTGCCAACTCTAGGGGGTGGAGGTGTCTTCAGTCCCCTCTATATTTGTTAGAAGGGGGCCCAGCCCCCCAGTGTTGAGGGCCCCAGCGTTGGGAGATGTATGTGACGTTGTGTGTTGTGTGCCGGCTCCCCAATCTTGGGGGCAACCCGGTGCCTCTGACCACAAGTCGCTCTTCTGCAAACCACTTCACTGTTTGCTCCAGCTGCCCTCAAAAGGGTTGGAGGGCCTGTGAGGAGGCACTGTCGCCCCTCAAATTATCATTTACCGCACCTCTTCAGAGGTCTGGGGCCCCTTTCATTCTATTAAAGGAACCTTCTCCAAGCTGGTGACCTCCAGATATTTTGGACTACAACACTCACCATTCCCAGTGTTGGCAGGGCACCAGGTTGGTAAAGCCTGCATTAAAGAATGTTCCGGAGGAAGAATGCTTTTAGCTGGATTGTCTATGTGTTTATCATATATATATATATATATATATGTGTGTGTGTGTGTGTGTGTGTGTGTGTGTATGTTTTAAACATATCATTTTCAACAATAATTAAACATACTTTTACATCTTATTCAAATTTTTGACTTCCATCAATCCTGTCTGAAAATTTTCCAGTCTAATCTCTCAGTATGCATTTCTTATCTTCCCTATGACATTTCAAACTCATAACCAATATCTCTATCTTTTTCTACTTTGTAACACTTCGTATATTTCTCCTTACAAAACTTCTTGTAGTCCTACTAGCGTAATTTGTTGATTACAGTTGCTCTTCAAATAATTCATATACTTCTTCCAATCTTCTGTAAATCTCTGGTCCCGCAGGTGTCAAATCCTTCCTGTCATTTTGTCCAATTCTGCATAGTCCATTCATTTCGCCTGCCATTCTTCTTTCGTCGGAATTTCTTCTTGTTTCCATTTCTGGGCTAACAATACTCTTGCCGCAGTTGTTGCATATAAAAACAATTTAACACCTTGCCTATTAATGTCCTGACCTATGATACCAAGTAAAAATGCTTCTGGTTTTTTTAAAAATGTATATTTCATTATTTATTTGTTCAAGTCATCTCAAAAAGGCTCTCAGAATGGCTTGCCAAAAAAATATACATAAAAAATGTATCAGTGTTAACCTGCACACTAATCAGTTTACTCAGGAGTAAGTGTGTATGTTTGCCTGTGAGATTGCAGGCAAAAACGAGAATTGTGTTTGCACTTTCTTTGGTGAGTGGCACTTTCTCCCTGTGTGAGTGGTTAGAATGCTATACCAGGTAGCATTTTACATAATCCTGTCAGAGCCTTGATGTCTTTTTATCCTCGGTACCGTGGGATGTCAGAAAGCCTGCTCTTTGTCAGCAGGGAATAAAAACTTGCTGACTGTGAGCTGGGCAAATCCGAAGAGGAAATTGGGAGTCTGAGTTTTTCTTCTTGGCATTGTTGCAGCTTTTCTTGCTGCCCTTTCTTTCTTTCTTTTTTTAAATTTCCCACAGGCCCAGCATTACATTAGATGAATAGTTTTGCTGTGCAGTCAGCAAGTTATTCATGCGGCTTTTCCAGCTACAGCAGGAGCAAGCGCTGTAATTTGCTCTTCAGCTGAGCATGTTGGAGCTTGAATCAAAACCATCTTCTCTGTGAAGTAGGCAGAACTTTCTAATTAGGAGACCGTATTTTTAGAAAGTGGGGGAGAAGGAAGGAAACCATCTAGGTCAAAACTTGAGCCCATTGTGTGGAATATGCATTCTGGGAGGGGGGGACTGGCTAGATTGCAGGCGTTAATACTTTGATTTTAAATTTCTCCTACCCCGCCTCCCCCAAAAGCTCAGGATGGAAAAATATATAGAACCAAATAATAATTTTTAATTTTTTTTAAAAAACAACAACTAGCCTCTCAAAGGATTTGCTAGTTGCAAATACCTTGCAAACAATAGTTTGCATTGATATGGAAAAATGCAGATAACTAGGGCTGCTTTTAATAAACAACAACAACAACAAATGTTACATATTATCAACAGTGTATATGACATTTGGAAAACTGCCACAGAGGTAGCCAATATGGTACTTTCCAGGTGTTGCTGGACTACAGCTTCCATCATCCATCTTGGGGCTGATGGGAATTGTAGTCCAACAACATCTGGAGGGTGCTACATTGTTCAACCCTGGACTAACTTCAGCAAAAGACAGATCCCTGCTCCTAGGTGCTTCCCAGCCAAAGGAACGTACACATTCATTAACTCTATTGTCAAAGAGTTAACGAATTCACACACCTATCTAGTGTCTAGGCAGCTATTCCCAGGTCTTCACT
Source organism: Podarcis gaigeae (assembly GCF_964106915.1). Lineage (NCBI taxonomy): Eukaryota > Metazoa > Chordata > Lepidosauria > Squamata > Lacertidae > Podarcis > Podarcis gaigeae. Next base: position 119,929,898 of record NC_139678.1, on the reverse strand, counting down.
TTATGGAGCAACAGGAGATCACTTCCTAACCATTTATATACTGAGTGGTGTCCATGTAGAAAGACTGGGTCATTATAAAGAGAATTAGTGGTTCTTAATTGATCGGGGATTAGGTAGTGCTTATTTTATTATTTATGCAAATTGATTTTCTCTGGAGTTAAAGATCTGACCGGGACAAACCTTGTTATGTTGAGCTCATATTTTGCACAATTTGTATATGGTGTCTGTTTGATAATGTGTGGTTTGCTATGCCTAACAAAGGATAACTATTTAAATAAACCTTCCCACAATGGGCTGCATGCACGCAGCTGGAGACTATGCCTGCATGGTGTCTTCCTCTGCTCATCCCTTTTCAGTCCGCTCATGGTACTAGGAGAAAGTGGTTCAGAAGAGGGTGGGGAGCCTGACCTGCTCTTTCCTCCTCTTCTTCCAACCCATCTTGTGCTCCACCCTCTAGCTCTGAAGCTTCCCCTGCCTCTGACTCTTCTCACCTGGCTGGAACAGTTCCCCACAAATCACTGACCCCTTCTCTGGAATCAGACTCCAGCTCCCCTTCTCCTGGTTCCCACTTGTCAGCACCCTCCAGTCGCCGACAGAACTTGCAATGTAAATTGAGGCAGTGCAGGGGGCACTGAGGGAAAGAAGACAACAGATAGGTGGGGAATGTAGCGAACAAGAAGCAGAGAGTTTGGGTATCAAATGCTTCATTTCAGATGGAGCTAATGGAGCTAGGGCAACGTTTCAATGGAAGGATATTGGCTTTGCGAAACTTTAGAAGGAAGAAAAGAAGCACAGTGTAGTATTCTACAAGACAACACTGCATCTGTGCTATCGTGTCTGAAGCACAGCACAAATATTTATTTTTCTGGACTCTGGTCAGGTTTTGCAGGATCTCTAGAAGAAATGAGTTCTAAAGCTGGGGTTAAATTCTTATTTGATAAACGGCCATTCTGATATGTTCAGGAGATTGTGATGGGACAAAGGCAAGGAAAGGGCATTCAGATGTTTACCTGTTCTCCATGTTTTCAGCTCAATTGATACAAAATCAGTGGGGATGATTAAACTAATGAGTTTCCTTCAGGGGAAGCCCATGCAAGGACAATAGAACACACAAGTTGTGCGATGGGGTTTTCTTGCCCTGTGTCTCCCCATACTCCCCAAAGTTGTTTTGAGGGGGTTGGAAAAAAAACAACCAGGGTGACATGGGGTGGATGGTGGGTTCATTCCACCCTGCAAGCTGAAATTATTGCTCTGTCTTAATAATGGCATAGTATGGGGTTGAATTTTTCCCTCACAATAGTTATTTTTACTGATCAGATCTTTTAAGTTGTGCTTAATGTGAGCCACCCCTCAACCCCAGAAATATGTGAAGCTGAATATTATTTATTTTGCTATTTCCTATATCCTCCTCCCCCTTCAGACTCTGTGACTCCTGTTTATTAATGCTTCAGGGATGTACTGGAATATAGAATGGAATTTGAGTGCTGGAATAATATCATCTATCTATCTATCTATCTATCTATCTATCTATCTATCTATCATCTATCATCTATCTATATCTATCTATCTATCTATCTATCTATCTATCTATCTATCTATCATCTATCTATCATCTATCTATCTATCTATCTATCATCATCTATCTATCTATCTATCTATCTATCTATCTATCTATCTATCTATCTATCTCTATCTATCATCTATCTCTATCTATTTATCTCTATCTATCTCTATCTATCTCTATATCTATCTATCTATCTATCTATCTATCTATCTATCTATCTATCTATCTATCCTATAGCTGGAATTCCAAAAGGGAATTCTTTCTCCACCTAGATTTTATAGAATCTGGTTTGCGCTGAACGCTGAATGATAAGAGGGCTATCTTAAATGCTAAATTCCACCTGCGTGTCTGACATGTCCTAATATTATTTTAGAAAAGGGTGTTGGGTTCATTTCCACCGCCAGCAAAATTCAACGTATGTCAGAACTCCATAGCCATCGGTGGCTGTGTACAAAGGATAACTTCTCAGAGTTTTGGCAGTGGGGTGTTGCCCCCAATTGAAATGACTGTGCAAACATTCATTTTTGTGTGTCTGGTGATGATCTTGGGTCAAGCCAGTTTTGTGTATTTTCATAGCAGAGGAAGAGGAGTGTGTTATAAGATAACCATCGATGGGAAGATGACTTGGAGTGCCACTTAGCCTTGAGTTTCTTAAAGTCCTTGGACAGTGGCCATTTTGGAAGGCGCTCAGAATTTTGAATCAAATTAGAATCCAGCACGCAGTCTCCTCCTCAGCCCCCTGTCAGAATGTAGAGAATAATGAGCATGTGGCAGAACTTGACTCTTCTCTGCATGAGGACTTACTCCTATACTAGCAATTTTGCTTGCTTTTGTGGTGAGGCCTCTGTTGCATGGAAATGTGAACCCCACAATGTCACCCACCACTGCAACTTCTAGCCCTTCCTTCCAGTGATGGCTGGTGCGTATTGGGACCGATAGTATGGAAAGCAGAGAGGGGCCTACTCAGTGGAGTCTAGATACATATTTAAATTGCTCTGAATATGCTTTTTTCAAAAAGCGTTTTGAAAAAATACATTGAATTTTCCATAACGCTCGCCGTTGCCATCTGGTGTCACATTGTATATTGCACTTAAAACACACCTAAAACATTTTATTTGCTGCTGTATAGCTGAATCCTCATGCTAGTTTTGTCCCCATCATCTTCCTTGATCAATTCTACAAAGGAAACAATGAGACTAAGAAGGAGGGAGCTGACAGGCTAGTGCAGGCATAGGCAAACTCGGCCCTCCAGTTGTTTTGGGACTACAATTCCCATCATCCCTGACCACTGGTCCTGTTAGCTAGGGATCATGGGAGTTGCCAGTGCCACCCTGTTGAGTAGTTGCAAGCACAAGGGCAGACAGTTGGGGAGCCGGCTGCAGGCAGATTGAGGTTCATGGGGTACTGCCCTATAAGATAATAATAATAATAGTAATAGTAATAATAATAATAATAATAATAATAATAATAATAATAATAATAATAATAATTTTTATTTATATCCCGCCCTCCCCAGCCGAAGCCGGGCTCAGGGCGGCTAACAACACTAAAACAGTACAGATCAGTAGAAGAGACGGCTGAATCAGGCCCCTCTATTTATATGTTTTCATTTATTTATTTATTAAATTTGTATACTGCCCTTCATCCGAAGATCGCATGGAGGTTCCCAACAGTAAAATACGAAAGGAGAACACAAAATAAACTAACAAACTAACAAACTAACAAAGTAAAACAAATAGAAAGCCCAATAGCCCCTCTCCCACAAACACATTTAAAAGGCCTTAGAATGTTAAATTAGAGAAACATTTTTGCCTGGTGCTAAAATATAAATAAAAATGCACAAGTTAAGAAGCAGTTAAAAGCACTTGAAAATATTTTTTTTTAAAAAATTAGAGCAATAATAAAAGCAACAGGACCCTCCAACAGAACCCCCTAGACCAGGTGTGCCCAAATTTTTTTCAGAGGGTCATATCTGATGAAGTGAACATGCGTGAGGGCCGACCAAAGTTTTTTCAGGATTGAAGTTGTTGAGCTTTTTTTTACAATTTTACCACAAAGTTGTTCAGCTTTTTTAATTGGGATTTTAGCACAGGACATGCTGTATATTGCCACGGGGACTGGATTAGGCCCCCGAAATGGACTTTGAACATGCCTGACCTGGACTATTTATTAATTTATAAGATTTATATGCAGCCTTTCATCATAAGGTTTCAGAACCTTACAACAGGGGTTTGAGGGAGGTCGCAGCTCAGAGGCAGATGAGGGGGAAAGTTGGGAAACCATGGGAGAGGAGGAGTAACACCCGGCTGACATGTTGTCATCAGAAAACATTCCAGACCCTCCATCTCCCAGAAGCCGGCGAGCCTTAGAAGTAGGACAGCAAAGAGCTCAAAGACAGAGGGCACTTAGTGTCACCCGCAGAGTAGGTGGTGATGATGACGAATGAGAAAGTGGGAGAGAAGGGGTGTGTGTGTGTGGAGATTCACTCAGGACAACACCATTATCCAAGAGGCTGGGTTCTGTAACCTCTCTCTGAAAAGATTAAAATAAAAAAGGGCTGTAAGAAACTTTTCCTTGTCTTTATACTTTCCTGAGCAACCAGCCAGGAGCCGCTGACAGTATCCTGACACCCCAACAGTTGTTGCCAAGAGGGGTATGTACCATACTGGTAAATGTCTTGGCTATATGTGGGATGATACATAGCAAAACCACAAAGCTTTCATCAGCCTGCATTGGATGTCAGAAGAGGCACCTGGGCTGGGTGTTTACAAGGCGGCACTTCTGCGCCAGTAACGTAGTGTCTGTGGTCAGTGGCTATGATCAGCGAAGGGCCCCTGTGTGTCTGCTTGAACTGTGCCCCCTTAGGCTGATCGCCGAAGAATTGATGCTTTTGAATTATGGTGCTGGAGGAGACTCTTGAGAGCTCCATGGACTGCAAGAAGATCAAACCTCTCCATTCTGAAGGAAATCAGCCCTGAGTGCTCACTGGAAGGACAGATCGTGAAGCTGAGGCTCCAATACTTTGGCCACCTCATGAGAAGAGAAGACTCCCTGGAAAAGACCCTGATGTTGGGAAAGATGGAGGGCACAAGAAGAAGGGGACGACAGAGGACGAGATGGTTGGATAGTGTTCTCGAAGCTACCAGCATGAGTCTGACCAAACTGTGGGAGGCAGTGGAAGACAGGAGTCCATGGGGTCATGAAGAGTCGGACACAACTAAATGACTAAACGACTAAACAACAACAGGCTTCTTGTGCCCCCACCTTCACCATAGTTGGATACATTGAGCACTACAAGCTGAGGAGCGCAGTGCAGCAACTGCCACCCTGCCCCCTCCCCTCCCAATGGGTCCCACTGACTATGCCTATGTGAGGCGACTGGCCTCTTCCTCCCCCCTGCCCCCCCTTCCCCACTCCCTTTCCCTTCTTGCAGAATTTGGGACATAGTGAGGAACCATGTTGGCCAAAGGGTATTCGTAACGGTTCTGGCAGTTTCAGGGCAGTTGGAGACCATGTACTTTCTGTCATGTGAAGTGCCAAAGTGCATGTGGTGATCCCAGTGCGCCTGATATACAGGAGTAAAAATTTGTAATAGGATCTCATCTCACAGGCATTTCCTCAGTGGCACATGCCCTGGTACACCTGAGGTAGGAAACCTTTGTACTTAAGGTCACACGAAATGCAAATCTCTCCCTTTAGAGAGTTTTATGACAGTAAACTCCAAGCTACTATCCAGATCATTTCTGGAGTGGTTCATCGCGAGAGGCTTCATTCATTCGAGCCAGTGTTGTCCATATCTACTCATCTGTTCAGAAACTCATGCAGATCTGCCTCTGAACTCGATGGCAGAAAATATGGGTCATTCTCCAGGACATAGGTCGATGGACAACCTATGGCTATCTGGATTTTGTTGGACTTGAGCTCTCATCAGCCGCCATCCAGCATGGCCAATGGCCAGGGATGATGGTGTCTGCAATTCAACAACATCTGGTGGGCATTTCTAGGGCACCCGCTAAGCGTAGGCAGAACACTCCTAAAGTTCTCTCTCAATGAAATCAATAAAAATGTTTAATGATGGAATAATCATTTTGGCATATCCATGAATCTTAGCCACTAGAATCTCATTTGCAGCCCCTGGCTCAGGCACACGGGTGGTGCCGTAGAGTGGCAATAGGATTATTGAACAGTAGATCTCATTTCTTTGCACAGCACATCTGCGGAGCATAGCATAGCAGCTTTCACTTTGATTTATTTCTGCGCTTCTGGTTTGCTATGCACAAAGATTAATTCATTGATGCTTATTGCATGAAATTCAGAGGGGGGAGGTGAAAAAAATAGAGGAGAGTTTGTAGAAGGGAATGCAGTGGTGCCTTTAAGACAATTGTGCTTCCCTCACCGCGTCAGAGTTTAAATTCCCTGTGGACACGCCCCTGTCAGCGCTGATAGGTTGGTGAGGCCTGTCCCTTGAGTGGGGCCCCACCCAGTGCCAACAGTGTGGGGAGGCAGTAGTGGGGAGGATGCCAGTCTCTGACCCTTGGCCATGTTACACAGGGCCCGGCTGTAACGCTGACTACCAAAGAAGGTAAGCAGACTTACCATTTTCTTCTTTCGACTTTATTTAATATTTAGGAATATTTAATACAGTGGTACCTCGGGTTACATACGCTTGAGGTTACAGATGCTTCAGGTTACAGACTCCGCTAACCCGGGTGAATCTTGGGTTAAAAACTTTGCTTCAGGATGAGAACAGAAATTGTGCAGCTATGGCGTGGCAGCAGCAGGAGGCCCCATTAGTTAAAGTGGTGCTTCAGGTTAAGAACAGTTTCAGGTTAACAACCTACGTATTAAGTACGTAACCAGAGGTACCACTGTAAACCTATGACTAACATGTGGGCTGCTGGTTTGCAGAGGACTTTGCAGCCTCTGCAGAACAGTTTCAGGTTAAGAATGGACCTCCGGAACGAATTCAGTTCTTAACCCGAGGTTAAGAATGAATTAAGTTCTTAACCTGAAGAACCTGGTTCTTAACCTGGCCACTGTACTGTATATAGTTTTTAATCCCATTTTATTTTAATCCCATTTTATCCCATTTTATTTTTATCCCATTTTATTCTTAGCAGCAGCCTGGGCTGGTAGGTTGGGCTGAGAGTAACTTGCCCACAAGCTTACAATGAGCCACATAATCTTCAGTGAATTTGCATTGTTCTCTCACTACATAATTACTCATTTCACATGTCCAATGAAACAGACCTATTTATCTGTTAACTTACCATATTAAAGCAGGATAAAGGTGGGTGAGATTAACTGCAGTGGTACTTTGGTTCTCGAATGGCTTAGTCGTCGAACAAGTTGGCTCCCGAACGCCGCAAACCCGGAAGTAAGTGTTCTAGTTTGCGAATGTTTTTTGGAAGCTGAATGTCCGGCACAGCTGATGCGGCTTCCAATTGAGTGCAGGAAGCTCCTGCAGCCAATCAGAAGCCACGCCTTGGTTTTCGAACGGAATGGATTAAGTTCAACAACCAAGGTACCACTGTATTCCATGTCTGTAAAGGTAAAGGTAAAGGTACCCCTGCCCGTACGGGCCAGTCTTGCCAGACTCTGGGGTTGTGCGCCCATCTCACTCAAGAGGCCGGGGGCCAGCGCTGTCTGGAGACACTTCCGGGTCACGTGGCCAGCGTGACGAAGCTGCTCTGGCCAGAGCCAGAGCCAGAGCCGCACATGGAAACGCCGTTTACCTTCCCGCTAGTAAGCGGTCCCTATTTATCTACTTGCACCCAGGGGTGCTTTCGAACTGCTAGGTTGGCAGGCGCTGGGACCGAGCAGCGGGAGCGCACCCCGCCGCAGGGATTCGAACCGCCGACCTTTCGATCGGCAAGCCCTAGGCGCTGAGGCTTTTACCCACAGTGCCACCTGCGTCCCATTCCATGTCTGTAGCCAACACCAAACCCCTGTGATTTGGGACAGAAGTTGTATGAACATATCAAGCAGCCTTAAACCACAAGCCTGTGGTTCAAAGCATATGGCACCCCCCCACCCAAATCCTGGCAACTGCAGTTTGCTAAGAGTACTTGTAGCTCTGCGAGGGTAAACTATAGTTCCCTTTATTCTTTGGGGGAAATCATGTGCTTTAAATGCATGATGTGCCCACTGCCCAAGTGAGACTGTGGGTCCCCTTAGCATACTGTGTGCTTCTCTTTTCATGGTTCCATCTCTAAATTTCTTCTCTCCATGCCTTCATCTTGTCAACTTTTCATTCGAGCCTTTTCACCTTCTCTCCATGTTCTTTTCTCCATCCTTAAAGTAATTGCTCTTGAGAAGGGTTGTGGATGAAGGCCCATTTCTCTAGAAAGTCCAGCTCACGTGGTTCCATCTCTAAATTTCTTCTCTCCATACCTTCATCTTGTCAACTTTTCATTCAAGCCTTTTCACCTTCTCTCCATGTTCTTTTCTCCATCCATAAAGTAATTGCTCTTGAAAAGGGTTGTGGATGAAGGCCCATTTCTCTAGAAAGTCCAGCTCACGCCAAGACATATCCTGTTACCTTTTATATGGCAAATCAATTTAACGGGTAAGGGGGGGGGGGACATTCTTGCTTCTCAAATGTGCCTTAGGGAACAACGATTTGGTAGCCAGAAAAATGGCTACTAGTAATTGCTAGGTGTCAGGGAACTGCCATCGGAGCCAGAGGCGGAGGCAAGGCTCCCAAGTGATGTCGGAGAAGGGCCCAGCAGGGAGAGAGGCAGCTCATCAGCTGGGGAAGGAAATCAGCGTAACACCAGGGATAAAGGGGGGCAGATGGGGGAATCGGCAAGGGGGCTCCAGGACTCCTCGCCGGAGACCAGCGGGGAGAGCACGGGTCCTCCGCTGCCCACATCCACCCTGCACAGAAGACTTCCGCGCAGGGAGAGTAGGCGGAGACTTGGCGTCAAAGAACTTCTTTGCTGGAAGAGGTTCAAGAAACGCCCACTGACGGATTCTGCTAGCGACTGAAACAGCCACGAAGTGAAGGGCTGTCCAGACAGAAAAGGTTTAACCAGGCAACCTAGCCAGGAGTGGCGGCAACTTACGCACGAGCAACCCCTTTAACCCTTACACTAGGGGCCTTCAGATCAGTGACGGGGAAAATGTGGTCCTTCAGATGTTGATTGGACTGCCACTCCTATCGAATCTGACCATCAGCCATGCTTGTGTTGAAAGGAGCTGGAATCCAACACAATCTATTTCCCTGTTCTTGCTTTGGATGAAGCACAGAGTCTGGAAACTAGAAGGACAGGGCAGAAGAATCGGTGCTTGCTTTTACTCTCATCCACCCCTGCTAATAAAAATGCTTAAAAAATAAAAAATAAAGAACATACTGGAGGACGTTCTTGGTAAGAGAATCTGGGTCATGTCCTCCTCTCTCTCTCCTCTGTTTCTCATATTCCCAGCAATTTTGGTGAGCGATGATTCAGTCATCTTGGTAAAAAGCCATTGGGTAGGTCCTGAGTGAATTCTCAAAGGTCAGCCTCATTCGCTAATATAAGCAAGCGGAAGATGCTGCTGCAATCGCTGCTTGAAGAGAGCAAGCACAATGCTTATTACCCTCAGCATCTCAGCAGTGTTGATATTATATTTACTCTGAGAAGTTGCGTTGGCAGGAAGTCATAATCCGAGACAAACCCAAACCCAAATAAGTCCAAACAAATGAAAGGCTGGCCTGTTTTCCTTCACTGTGCAAGAAGATAATTCCGCCTAGTTATTAGCTGGCTTTTTCTGCCACCTAGCGGTAGCACACTAAATTCTTTAAATGAAATAACTGCAGAAATTCTCCACAAGTCCCAATTCCCCAATAGAATTGGAAGGGACCATGAGGGTCATCTGGTCTGGAACGTGGGAATCTTTTGCCCAATGTGGGCCTTGAGCCCACAGCCCTATTCCTGGGCAATAGCAACAATAGATATTGTGCTCTCAGTGGAGGCAGGAGAGATTCGGCCTCCTTAAACCCTTTAATTTAGTCGTGCTGGCCACATGACCCGGAAGCTGTACGCCGGCTCCCTCGGACAATAAAGCGAGATGAGCGCCGCAACCCCAGAGTCGACCACGACTGGACCTAATGGTCAGGGGTCCCTTTACCTTTTAACAGCCTCTAACGGGCTTGCCGATCAGGATGTCGGCGGTTCGAATCCCTGCAATGGGGTGAACTCCCATTGCTGGGTCCCTGCTCCTGTCCACCTAGCAGTTCAAAAGCACGTCAAAGTGCAAGTAGATAAATAGATCCCGCTCCAGCGGGAAGGTAAACAGCATTTCTGTGCACTGCTCTGGTTCACCAGAAGTGGCTTAGTCATGCTGGTCACATGACCCGGAAAAACTGTCTGCGGACAAACGCTAGCTCCCTCAGCGCCGCAATCCCAGAGTCGTCTGTGACTGGACCTAACAGTCGGGGTACTTTTACCTTTTTAACAGCCTCATAAAAAGCGAAACGGTGAGGTCATCATCATAGCCACTGATACTCCAGAATACGACTTAATTTTATTTTAAACATCACTGTCTCACCTCAGAAAGGATATTGTAGGAAAGGTTCAGAAAAGGGAAACCGGAATGATCCCTGTTTAGGAAAATCACAGCATTTGAGTGTTTTTGCTTTTTTTTTTAATTTAGAGAAAAGGTGAGAGGATGAAAGTTTATAAAATTCTGCAAGCCATGAAGAAAGTGAGCAGAGAGAAGTTTTTCTCTCTCATAACACTAGTGGACATGCAATGAAGCTGAATGTTGGAAGATTCAGGACAGATGGAATAAAGTACAGTGCATAGTTAAACCACCACCTTGGGTGGTTTTAAAAGAGGGTTAGACAAATTCATGGGGGATAAGGCTCTAAATGGCTACGATCTGTGATGCCTATGCTCTGCTGCCACAGTCAGAGACATCAATTCTTCTGAATACCTGTTGTTGTAAACCACAAGAGGGGAGAGTGCTTTTGTTCTGAGGTCCTGCTTTTGGGTTCCCCACAGGGTGCTGGACTAGATTGGCCAGAACCAGCAGCCTCTTCTTGTGTTCCTTTGTCTTCTTATTCCTTTTAGTGGTTGCTGGGAGTTGTAGCTTTGTGATGGGTTGTGCTGGTCCCATGGGGTTTCTGTGAGGCGTGGTCCAAGTTCAGTCTGAGGTCGAGGGTGCTGTATTGAAGCCGTCCGTCAAAGCTGAAGCTGGGTCCAAAGCAGGGAGTCGGGCGAGGGCAGGAGATCCGGCAGGAATTGGCTACCAACAATGTTGCTGCCGCAACTTGGGACTGGGGCTGGCTGGCTTTTATCTGCCCCGAGGCAGAGGGTGGCCCTGATTCTCTGGTGACTCGCCTCTCCTGGCCTGGAGGTGAGCACTCCTCCTGCAGGAACTTAGTTCCCTCCGCCTCTCTGCCCTGAGCCTCTGCAGCTCAGGAGAGGCTGGAGGGCTACCAGACCCAGAGGCAAGCTCAGCCTCCCCTGACGGGACTGAGAGTTGAGCACCTGCAGGCAATGGGTCCTCCATCACCTCAGGGGCCAGAGCAGGCTCAGTTGATGCCTGCACCTCAGGATCCGGCACAGTTGAGGACCCTTCAGGCTCATGCCCCAGCATGGTTCTGGAGGCAGGGAATCCTGTGCAGGCTGGGATTCCTCAGGTTCAGCCTCCAAGTCCGAATCCCAGGCCATCACATGGGTAAACTATGGTTCCGAGGATTGGCAATCAGGGCAAATGTGTGCTTTAAAAATATGGCGCGTAAACACCCAATGTTCAGCAGCCCCAGCCCTGATAGGTAAAGGTAAAGGACCCCTGGATGGTTAAGTCCAGTGAAAGGTGACAATGGGGTTACGGCGCTCATCTCGCTTTCAGGCTGAGGGAGCCAGCGTTTGTCTGCAGACAGCTTTCCCGGTCATGTGGCCAGCAGGACTAAACTGCTTCTGGCACAGCGGGACACCGTGACAGAAACCAGAGCGCATAGAAACGCCCTTTACCTTCCCGCCGGAGCGGTACCTATTTATCTACTTGCACTTTGACGTGCTTTCGAACTGCTAGGTTGGCAGGAGCAGGGACAGAGCAACGGGAGCTCACCTTGCTGCGGAGATTCGTACCGCTGACCTTCTGATCAGCAAGCCCAAGAGGCTCAGTGGTTTAGACCACAGCTCCTGTCACTTGGTGGAGTATTATTATTAATAATTTTGTTTCCTTTCCCTCTCTTTCTAACACCTGGCTTGTGACCGAGGGAGACTCACTTTGGCAACAATTTCTCTGGCTTCTTTCGATCCTACTATTTTATTTGTTACTTTTGTTTTTCATAGTTTTAAAAAACACTTTGATGACTGTATACGTGATAAAGTATATGTGTGGATGAGAGTGCATGTGCAGACAACAGCTTCATGAAAAGGAGTGGGGTGGTTCTGGTTGTAGGCATGGGGAAAACCAAACAGGTAATGTGCATTAACGGGGAAGACATCTCTGGCCCCTCTCTGGTGTGTACAACAACATGCAAATGCAACGTTGAGACAAAGTGAGGGGGGGTAATGACCTCCCTGCATTTTAAGCCACTAATGTGTACATAGACTAAGGCTTCATATGCACCATACTTTTAAAGCACCCTCCCAAATCCTGAGAACTACAGTGGTGCCCCGCAAGACCAACGCCTCGCAAGACGGAAAACCCGCTAGACGAAAGGGTTTTCCGTTTTGGAGGTGCTTCGCAAAACGAATTTCCCTAGGGGCTTGCTTCGCAAGACGAAAATGTCTTGCGAGTTCCTGCGGGTTTTTTCCCCCTTTCCCCCCTTTTCCTAAGCCCTAAGCCGCTTACCAGCTGATCCGCTGATAAGCCGCTTAACAGCTGATCGCTAAAAGCCGCTAAACCGCTAATAGCGCTAATTCGCTAAGCTGTCAATGGGCTTGCTTCGCAAGACGAAAAAAAACGCTATACGAAGAGCCTCACGGAACGGATTAATTTCGTCTTGCGAGGCAGCACTGTACAGGGGGGGGGGGAAAGGTTGCTGGGAGTTGTATCTATGTGGTGAGGAAAACTACAGTTCCCAGGATTTTTTGGGGGGAGTGGAATGGGCTTTAAATGTATGGTATGTACACAATCTACATTTAGCAGCCAAGAAGTGAGAATGTGGGTAGGTAATAGTTAACAACACATCTGTTTCACTTTTGGTTGCTTTCACAATTGGCAGAATAGCTTTACTCGAGTTAGGGTACAAACTCCAGGGCTGGATCTAGACACATAAAAAAAAAAAGTTTCAGGAAAACATGTTGTAAACCTCTTAATGTGAAATCACATTGCCGAAAGTCGGAACTCTACAGCGCCACCTGGTGTCGCAGCAATATAACACATTTTAAACGCTTTTAAAAAACTAATGTAGCTGAGTCCCAACTTAGAGCTATTGCCTTGCTTTTCTTTTTCAAAAATAAAAAAATAAGCCATGGCTCATGGTTTGCATGCAGCAGGAAGCCAGGATCTATTCCTGCATGTCGCAAACAAGTGAAGAAGCACATGCACCTCATGAGGGGTTGCCATTCTGTTGACACATTGTGTTGTCACCGTGTAGTAAAATGAAGCCACTTACATTGCCTTCTGTTATCCTTTCTTTTAGAACTAGATACCGAAGAGGTTGCCTGCACGCAGAATGGCCAGGTGTATCTGAACAGAGACATTTGGAAGCCGTCCCCATGCCAGATTTGCGTTTGCGACAGCGGAGCCATTCTCTGCGATGAGATCCAATGTCTCGATGTTCTGGAATGTGAAAATCCACAGGTCCCTCCGGGAGAGTGCTGCCTTGTGTGTCCAAACACAGCCCGCAATGGATTTGAAGGTGCTATTGGTAAGATTGCTTCAAATGTGATAATCGGGGGCCAGTTGCATGCTGGGGTATATAACAGCTTCACTTCGACGTGTACGCACTTGCCTGAGTCCATGTGGCACGGGAGATGGGCACTTGTGCATACTCACCACACCCAGAACACCTAGAACAGGCACCCCCAAACTCGGCCCTCCAGCTATTTAGGGACTAAAACTCCCATCATCCCTAGCTAACCCCCCCGAAAAAAGCACTGATTATTATTATATTAAAACACATATATTCAAAAGTTACCATATAGCTTTGTCCACTGCCATAATATCACAGAATAACCACTTCAATCCTTGGTCCCTCATCGCTCTCCTGTCGGCTTGTCAAGTACCCTCAATAGGAACCCAACTACCAATCTAATTTTTGCATATTTTAAAACGTATTTTCTCTCAGAATACCCATTTCTAGAAGTGTTTTTTCCTCAAAATATACATTTTAACACATGCAGAGTTGAAAATAGTGTCAGGCAGGGCTGGTCCACGCATGAGGCCAGGCTGGTAGGGTACACTAGAGGCAGCAGACCCTGATGGAGATCTTTCTCTCTCCCCCCCCTTGTTCCTGGTGTAGATTTTGCCTCACCCCTTCTTCCCTGGTGGGGTGGAGGGAGGAGGAAGCCATTTTGGGCTCCACCTCAGGTATCAATATGTCTTGGGCCAGCCCTGTTGCCGGGACATATGGAAAGCGCAAAAACCAGGGGGATAATTCAGTTATGACCCACACATTAGTCTAAGATGTGTGGTTCAGAACAGTTTAGGCTCAAGCAATTCACAAAGATAAAATGGCTCAAGCAATTCACAAAGATAAAATGGCTCAAGCAGACTTAAAGGTAAAGGGACCCCTGACCATTAGGTCCAGTCGTGGCCAACTCTGAGGTTGCGGCACTCATCTTGCTTTATTAGCCGAGGGAGCCGGCGTACAGCTTCCGGGTCATGTGACCAGCATGACTAAGCCGCTTCTGGCGAACCAGAGCAGCACACGGAAATGCCGTTTACCTTCCCACCGGAGCGGTACTTATTTATCTACTTGCACTTTGACGTGCTTTCTAACTGCTAGGTTGGCAGGAGCAGGGACTGAGCAACAGGAGCTCACCCCGTCATGGGGATTCAAACCACCAAGCTTCTGAGCGGCAAGTCCTAGGCTCTGGGGTTCAACCCACAGCACCAGCCACGTCCCCAAGCAGACTTAGGCGGAGATATTACTATGCACCATGTGTGAATATGGTGGTGGTGGGACGCAGTTTGGTGCAGTAGAGGCTGGCCCATTAAAGTGAGTGAGGCACGGCTCCATCAATCTCAGTCTGTCTTCAGCTAGCCCACCACCCCACCTGCCTTCTTACTAAAAACCAGTCCAGGTGGGCACCACTGCCTCCAATAGCATACGCTCCAACATTTCTCCGATGAAAATGGGGATGTCCTATTCCATAATACCTGACCCATCTGACTGGGTTGCCCCAGCAACTCTGGACAGCTTCCAACATATATAAAAACATAATAAAACTAGTCCAGTATGCCTGAAGGAGCATCTCCACCCCCATCGTTCAACCCGGACACTGAGGTCCAGCTCCTAGGGCCTTCTGGCGGTTCCCTCCACTTCGAGAAGTGAGGTTACAGGGAACCAGGCAGAGGGCCTTCTCGGTAGTGGTGCCCGCCCTGTGGAACGCCCTCCTGTCAGATGTCAAGGAAATAAGCAACTATCTGACATTTAGAAGACATCTGAAAGCAGCCCTGTTTAGGGAAGTTTTTAAGGACTGTTGTTTTAACATATTTTAAATCTTTTGTTGGAAGTCGCCCAGAGTGGCTGGGGAAACCCAGCCAGATTGGGGGGGGGGGGTAGAAATAAATAATAATAATAATAATAATAATAATAATAATAATAATAATAATAATACAGGGCTGCCTTCAGATGTCTTCTAAATGTTGTATAGTTACTTATCTCTTTGGCTTGTGGGGGTCACATAACTCCATACCCTCCAATGTTTCTCTGGTTGAAAATAGGGACGTCCCAAGGAAAAGCGGGACCTTCCAGAATCAAATAATTAAAAAAATGGGACAGCTCTTGTAAATATGGGACTGTCCCTGGAAAATAGGGACCATCCACCAAAGACCCAATGATAGCTCATGTGGTCCATGCTTGAAGTTTTAGGCTATATTCCCAGCCACATATAGCTTCAGTTCCTAACTTCCCTATCTTCCTCTGGCAACTGGACCACTGTTTACACCATCCTAGATTGTTTCCATGGTAACTTACTCCCCCCCCCCCGAATTGCTGCCCTGCTGTGCGGTTCATTCTTTACAGAGAATCTGCATGATATTGTTGTCACATCATTGTAGTCTCATTCTTTCCTTTTAATTTTGTATGGCAAAATGGTGCAATCTGGCAGGAAAAAGAAACCCGTAATTAAAGTCTTACCTCCCGCTACAACTTCCCATAGAAAGGGAAACTGACAACGGGATATTAAGAAAGGCTATTCAAGGATAATTAAGAGGCTATTCATTACCAATCCTTCAGCTGTGGCCAACAAGAAACAACAGTGAGGTCAGGCCCTGCAATCAGGAAGTGTTTACTTAACATTGAAAGGACTTCTTTCTGAATGAAGTTTACTCCTGGATAAACTTTATAAAATGGCCTCAGTCGTGGAGGGAAGGCATCGTTGGATGACATGGCATGTTGTTCTAATTCTGTTTCCAACCAATTAACGAGAAGCAGTGCTTCAGCGGTGTAAGAGTTCTAGTGGGGAAGCCACGCTTGCCAGATTATTGGTCGAAATGGCAGCAATTTTGTGGGGAGGTAGCAGTAGGGGATTGCACCTCCCCCCCCCAACAGGTGAGTTGCCGCTGCTTCCTCAGAGAGGGAAGAAGAGAGGTGGCTGGGAGCATTGGCGGAATCAAAGTGGTATTTCCGCTGGCGTGTTTGCACCATGCAAACCTCTCCTCTCTCTCCCAGTAAGCAACAGTGACTCAACTGTTGGGAGGTCAGATGTGCAGTGGTGCCCCGACATGGCATCTGCTATTGGGGTCCCCCTACTGAGCATGTGATGGTTTGCAATAGGCATAATCCTGACTGGACTGGAGAGCTGTGATGCACTATATATAT
The DNA here is from genome assembly GCF_964106915.1 of Podarcis gaigeae. Classification (NCBI taxonomy): domain Eukaryota; kingdom Metazoa; phylum Chordata; class Lepidosauria; order Squamata; family Lacertidae; genus Podarcis; species Podarcis gaigeae. The sequence continues at coordinate 119,913,402 of NC_139678.1, read as the reverse complement.
TTTCAGGCAAGTAAGACAAAACTGTGAAGAACAGATGAGTTAGACTAAACCAGGCATGCCCAAAGTCTGTTCCGGGGGCCAAATTTGGCCCACCGGTCGATGTAATCCGGCCCCTGTAGCAGTATATGTCTATATTTCCAGTTAAATCCTAAAAAAAAGTTCAACAACCTCCAGGTCAAATTGCAAAAAAAGCTCAACAACTTTAATCCTTAAAAACTCAACAACTTTGGTTGGCCCTCACGCATGTTAGCTTCATCAAATCTGGCCCTGTTTGAAAAATATTTGGGCACCCCTGGACTAAACGAATGCTACTGTATTTACTCGAATGTAATGCACACCTTTTTTTGGCCAAATTATGTTGCAGAAATTAGGGTGCGCATTCGATTTGATGGTGCCAGCAAATTTCGGTTTCAAGGTTTTGAAAATTGAGGTGCGCATTAGATTCAACAGCACATTAGATTCACGCAAATACAGCACTTTCTTACAAAATTCAAACCATACAATTTGTGGGGTTTTTTTTTTAAACAGGAAAGGTTTGTTGAACTGGTGTTATAGTTCATTTCCTTTGTATGCCCCGAGGAACATAAACTGGATATTTCACTAATTGTTAAGGGAAGGACCTGCAGCAGAAGGAAATCTTTGAATTTCTGATCTTCCTTTATACTGGAAGCAAAGCAGATTGTGCTCAAACATGCCTGACACGTGTGCTGAGTACCGTATTTTTCCGTGTATAAGACGCCCCCATATATAAGAGGCCCCCTATTTTTGGGGACTCCAAATTAAGAAAACACCCCTCAGCACTACCTGTGTATAAGACAAGCCGCATTTTTAAACCTATATTTTTTGGTTAAAGAAACCCTAGTCTTGTCTACGGAAAAATATGGTAATTCTACTGGGGAGCATGGCGACTTCCAAAATGTGTGGGTGGCGCTGTGGGTTAAACCACAGAGCCTAGGACTTGCTAATCAGAAGGTCGGCGGTTCGAATCCCCACAACGGGGTGAGCTCCCGTTGCTCGGTCCCTGCTCCTGCCAACCTAGCAGTTCAAAAGCACGTCAAAGTGCAAGTAGATAAATAGGTACCGCTCTGGCGGGAAGCTAAATGGCATTTCCGTGCTCTGCTCTGGTTCGCCAGAAGCGGCTTAGTCATGCTGGCCACATGAGCCGGAAGCTGTACGCCTGCTCTCTCAGCCAATAAAGCGAGATGAGCGCTGCAACCCCAGAGTCGGTCACGATTGGACCCTTTATCTTTACTATTTGCCATTTGGATTACTTTTGATGACTTGGCGTATGAACAAGAGCTGTACATCTGGTTGTTAGACGATGAAGCAATAAGACAAGATATGGCATGCTTTAATAAGCAGATGGGTGCATTTCGCAGGTTTCAGGCCAAAGGCTGCAAATTTCAGCCACACAAGCGGAAAGAAGACGATGCCAAAGCTGTAGACTGCCTGAATGCTTTTAAATACATTTGTCAACACCTGCCTAAGAATTATATTATGGTTTGACTTCACATCTGGGCATTTGCTTATAATTAGTATGCATGTTAGAAGTGGCTGGTGCTAAATAGGTTTCCAGTCAGCTGTAGCTCTTGCAAAATTCGATAAAAATGATGAGGGGAGGCAGTATTTAGAAAACATTTATTGGATTATTTGTGCTTGCTGGCCAACTTTTGATTGCATGTAACAGCCAGCTAGGTTTAAAGACAAAATATGAACGTTAAAGGAAGCTGCCAAAGATCAGCACATAGCAGATTCAGTCTGTAATCCTATAAATACTTACTTGGAAGTAAGTATCTTTGAGCACAATGGGGCTATTGATTAAACATACATAGGATTGTGGTCTGAGGGAAGGTTTGCAGAGAAGAGTTTTATTTACAGGAAATGCAAAATTGCTTCATCTGTGATATAAGCAAAATAAAATTCTGCATTCCTGAAATAGGAAGTATCTTCCCGCAGGATGGCTTAAGCAATTTCCCGGCTTCACTCAATAAATCACACATTTATGCACCTGTCAAAATTAGCAACCTGTGCACCAAAGAATGACTGGGGAGTTCTGCATGTGACATTCCTCCTCTCCTGCGTTTCCACTTTTCCTCCTTGCATCTTGGCTCCTTTGTTCTCTCCTTTCTTGGTAACAACACAGACCTTTCTCAGGACCTTGCCTGAGGCTTTCCTTCTTTCTTCATGGCTGCTCCTATTCCGTAATCCATGTAACGAAATTCACGCGTTTCCCCCTCAGGCCTGTGTTTCTTCCCAACTTTCTCCCCTCAGGCCTCTACTTCTTAAGAGGCTTGCCTTTTTGTCTCCTGTTTGATTCAGCCAACCGATCTTTTAACCCATGAACGTGCTGGCAACTCCCAACACTGTTAGCAGTATGGAGGAAGCTGCCCTGCGCATGTTGGAATTCTGATTTTTCCAGGGTTCTGAATTGTGCAAAAGCCTCTCTGACTACACAGAAGAGAGAAATGGATGAGAAGTTATGTTAAAGTGTACCAGTATATTTGCCGCTCCGTGCATGTTTAGTAAAGTCACATTCTGAATGCCTGAATATAGCTCATAACTTCAGGCATGGAAATCATTATCCGTACATTTGCTGGGAACCCACCTGAGCTAATTTCTCTTCTCTTTTTTCCCTTTTCTTCCAGGTAGAGGACGGAAGGTAAGCATTCTCACTTTTATGTACCTCCCTCTACTAACCCATTAAAGGGACGCAGGTGGTGCTGTGGGTTAAACCACAGAGCCTAGGACTTGCCGATCAGAAGGTCGGCGGTTCAAATCTCTGCGACAGGGTGAGCTCCCGTTGCTCCGTCCCTGCTCCTGCCCACCTAGCAGTTCGAAAGCACGTCAAAGGGCAAGTAGATAAATAGGTACCACTCCAGCGGGAAGGTAAACGGTGTTTCCGTGTGCTGCTCTGGTTCGCCAGAAGTGGCTTAGTCATGTTGGCCACTTGACCCGGAAGCTGTACGCCGGCTCCCTCGGTCAATAAAGCGAGATGAGCACCGCAACCCCAGAGTCGGCCACGACTGGACCTAATGGTCAGAAGTCCCTTTACCTTTACTAACCCATTACATAAAATGCCACCCTAAGCTCTTTGATGGTAATTTGAAAAAACCTCAAGGAACTTTAAATAGCCCCCAGGACTGTGTACTCTTTGTGGAGCACAGATAGATACATTTTGAAGGGGAGAAAATACAAGAACCAGAATGCACACACACACACAAACACCCACACCCACACACCCACACCCAGAGAGAGAGCGAGAGAGAGAGCGCAAAGCTTCTTTCACCCATATCCATGACCAGGCTTTAGGTAACTGCACTGATTTAGCATTTAATGCTAAAAGAGATTTTCAGGTTTTCTAATAATTTGGGACCGCCCTCCTCTTGCATAATGTCATCATGTGTTTTATGTGGAATGTTGAAAAGCCTTTTCCTTATTATTGTACTGTCAGGAATAACGTTCATTTCCAACCCTGCAGGGTCAAAAAGGAGAACCTGGAATTGTGCCAATGGTAAGTTGTTGCTGGGTTCCTTTGTTTATGGTTTCCATTTTAATTTTCACTGACATGACTCTTTACGGGGCATAGTATGTAAAACAACTTATTTATCAGAGGCATTTATGTTCCATCTTTTGGTCCTTAGATTCCCCCCGCCCCCTGCCCAAAGATAGGTTGCAATAAAACAATAACAGTTGTCAAATAATGGTATGCAGTAATCAGTAACTTGTGTGTCAAGGCCTCGTGACCCCTTTGCCTCTGATATAGTACAATATAGTACAGTGGTACCTCTGGTTGCGAACGGGATCCGTTCTGGAGGCCCGTTCACAACATGAAAAGCCCGCAACCTGAAGTGCCGTATCTGCGCAGGTGTGCGGTGCGATTTGGCGCTTGTGCGCATACGGCGAAACCCGGAAGTAACCCTTTCTGGGATGCTGTGGGACACAACCTGAAAAAACGTAACATGAAGCAAACATAACATGAGGTATGACTGTAAAATAACCAGACAGGACAATGTATATAAGTGAAGAATGGGTCAAATAGACCACAACTTTATTTATTGCAGATGTGAAGGTTTGGGCTTAGGCATTTTAAATCCAGCCCATCTGTTGGGAGTGTATTCTAGGGTTAACCCAACCTTGGGGGGCAGGGGCTATGACCTACATCAAATGGGGTCCCCCCACTGGGGTCCCCGTTTGAGGAGTGCTACAACCTCTCTTCCATCCAAGACGAAGCCACACAAAGTTGTGACAATTGCTATGAGGAAGGCGAAAACCGTAGAGCCAGGGCCAATATGCCAAGTGGAAATATTCCTGCCTAGCCCCAATGGCCAACAATGTCCCTAACCAGGCCAAGCACTGAGAGATGTGTATCTGTGTGGGAAGTGAAAATACATAGCCGCCAGATAGCTTTTTAACGTACTTACAGTGTTTGGTTTTTCATTTTCGGCTCTTGCTCCTTCTGCAGAAAATCTGTGGAAATGTTAATGGAGTCTGCCAGACAAAGAGAGAGAATTCTTGCTGAGAATCATGCTGCAAATTATTACCACAAAATACTTGCTACACTTCACTAAGTTGTGATCTGTTATTAAACTTGTTCTCTGTCTTTAGGTTACAGGTATTCGAGGCCGGCCCGGACCAGCTGTAAGTAATCACTAACTCCAGTATTCTTTAAAGAATGTGGAATATTCTCCCAGTGTGCACTTTCTTCTTATCTTTGGCAGCTGTTCTGATCTCTTCCTTTCAGAGTTGGTTATTGCATCTGCCATGCTATAGTTCTTATTTATATGATTGTTAGTGGTTGCTGTGCATGAGGTCTTTCATATAGATTTCCCCATCGGTTTTCATTTCCTATTGCTCTTCCTGCACTTTAGTCTTCACATATAATACTTAGGAAAGGAAGTCCACCCCCCCCCCCGTGCTTCCCTGTACTTAGATGGTCCCAAGTGACGTGTGTGAGTGTTTGCATTTGCAAACATGGAGTAGGGACAAGGGAGTTGCAGCAGTAGGGTTGCAGGATGGGGGGAGTTAAGCCCTGCTTGGTGCTTCTGTGCTCCAAATCCTGCAACTCTGCCCCTGCAAAGTGGCCTTTCTCTAACATCAGCTGCCACCTGAGTTTCATTGCACTCATTGGAAATGTAACATTTGGTCTCACCTTGAGTGGAAGTGAAAGATCTCAGATCCAGGGTTAGGAGAAAAATAGCTTTCAGTAGGCAGGCAAAAATAACATTGCCAGGCAGCTCAGAATGGTTGGCTTGCTTGTGTTTTCACATAGCCATCTGGTTTGCCACTGTGAGAACACAATGCTGGACCAGATGGGCCCTTGGCCTGATCCAGCAGGGGTCTTCTTATACATACGTTGTAAAGTTCATTTTAGGTTGCTGACCTCTTGTCCCTGTCTGCATACCTGTCAACTGTCCCACTGTAAGCAGGACATTCCAGAATTGCAGAAGCAGTAGGATCTTGGGTTGTCTCATTTGGGCTCCCGCAAGAGTGTGGTCCCAACAGATGCCTGTTTTTGTGGGTCATACCCTTGTGTGAATCACCTGGCTCCTGCAAGAGCAAAGCCCTGAAAGATGCACATTTTGGGGGGCCGTGATCTCACCTAAGTCTCGTGATTTTCTCACGTGCCCTGATTTTCCTCTGCGGGATGTTGGAGAGTATGCATCTGATGTTTAACCAGTGTTCTCTGGGCAATTCTTCACGTGTTTTCCCTTTAACCCTCAATAGTGAACTTTTTTAGGGGAATATGGGCCATAGTTTATGGCAGTGGCTTCCAAGCACTCTGCCTTCAGAGAGGACATTCCATGTTGGCTCCTTTGCTGAGGAACTGCTGTGCATCTGCCACAGAACTCTAGCCTGAAGATTCTGGAGCAGATTTATAACCCACCATCAGTTCATGTGATTGTAGGGATTCATGTGATTGTAGGGATTCACTGCTGTCCTGCCTGAACTGAGAACAAGACCTGGAGAACACACTCAACATTCCTCTGTGTCTTCATATTGCTGCAGAAGATTAGTAATGCCAGGTGGGCTGCTGTTCATGAAAGCTTACCAGCTATTACCAAACTTCTCACTGACCAACTCCTGAGAAGCTTACAAGGCTCCATGGAACACAGTTTGAAAACTACTGTGGCAATGCAGTCAGTCACAGAGGACCCAGATGCATGGAGCCAAACGAGAGCAGCTTCAATATTAACAAGACAATGAATCCATGTTTCATGAAAGAGATAATTACTCAACTTCCAAACTGTGCTGTGCTCATTAAGCTATTTCAAAATGTATGCATATGCCCCTAACAGTTCTAATTGTTGGTCTAGGGGCCTCCGGGATCTCAAGGACCAAGAGGAGACAGAGGACCAAAAGGAAGACCTGTAAGTTGTTAACATATGCTTTCAAGAACCTTATTTAATATATTATGTTCTTCACACTTGCAGCAGGCGTGGTACCCCGGATTGACCTCCTGTTGGAAGGAAATATTACTGGATACATACAGTATCTTGTAATGCTTGGTTTGTCTGCAAATTTATTTGCAAATATAAATGCATTGCATAGCTAGACCAAAACAGAGAAGGATTAGTCAAGTAGAGAAGGATGAGTCAACATCCCCAGTGATGGTCAAGAAACCATCCTTTGATCAATCAATTACTGGTAAAGTGTCAAGGAAACTTGAACAAAAGGCTAGATGAAAAGCAAATAGTCTGCCTTCTACAACTTGGTGCCAAATATGCCTTTAGTGTCTTGTTTCATTGCAGAGCTGCATTTTGAAGTAGAAAATGTGTATTTCTGCATTGCTTCATGATCACGTCAAGCAAGGGTCTGGCACAAATTGGCCAAGTGATGGTATGGAATGTTTGCAGTCCAACTTCTGTAAGAGATGGGGAACGCGGCTGTGTCACAACTGAAGTTGGCTAGGGTTTTAAACCTGTCTCAGATCCTTTGTAGGGACGCGGGTGGCGCAGTGGGTTAAACCACAGAGCCTAGGACTTGCCGATCAGAAGGTCGGTGGTTCGAATCCCCGTAACAGGGTGAGCTCCCGTTGCTTGATCCCTGCTCCTGCCAACCTAGCAGTTTGAAAGCATGTCAAAGTGCAAGTAGATAAATAGGTACCGCTCTGGTGGGAAGGTAAACGGCATTTCCGTGCACTGCTTTGGTTCGCCAGAAGTGGTTTAGTCATGCTGGCCACATGGCCTAGAAGCTGTACGCCGGCTCCCTCAGCCAATAAAGCAAGATGAGCGCCGCAACCCCAGAGTCGGCTACGACGGGACTTAATGGTCAGGGGTCCCTTTACCTTTACTTTACAGATCCTTTAGATTGGGGGTGCTAACCAATGAGGTGCCCTCTAGATGTTGTTGAACTAAAGTTCCCAATATTCCAGTGGCAGAATGGGTCAGTGCATCTGGCTGATAACCAGAAGGTTGGCGGTTCAAGCCCACTCAGGTACAGCTGTAGGGAGGAGTTTATGATTCTATGGCTGGCTGGGCTGTTGGGAGTTGTAGTCCAACAACAGGGCCCCATATTGACTACTCCTGCTTCAGACAGGGACACCTTTGTGGGATGGGCTGATGACTGGGATGAGGACACAGTGGATAGGAAAGATAAGGGACATTGAGTTCGGAGGCAAGCTGTCTGAAGGAGAGCTACAGAATAAACAATGAACCGGGAGTATAGGAGCCTGAGGAAAGAGGAACAGAAGGAGGCTTGATGAAAAGGGCAGAGAAGACAGGGAAAGAGTTAGAGACAGGCCTCTGGAAAAACCTTGCAGAGCTTTAAGGTAATGATGGTGCTGTGGTGGTGGTGGGGTTTAGAGAGACAGGAATGCTATGGAAGATGACTAATTGGTGGGATGACTAAAAAAGAAAGCTGGGGAATGAAGCAGTGGCTGAAAAGATGAGTCCCGAGGAAACAATGGGTGATAGAGATGTGGAGATGAAATAACAGAGCCAAGGAGAAATGCAAGAAGGAGGCACAAGCACATAGGACCTACGATCAGGTGGGAACATGTTGTATGGGCTGGAAGGAAGCAGGCAATGATGTCTTGGAAGACTGGTAACTGTGGGCCAGGAAACAAGGGGATATAGGATTGCTAAAACCTTCTGTCTAGACTGGGATGAGGAGCCAATGCCCCCCCAAATGCTGCTGAACTCCAACTTCCAACAGACCAAGCAAACATGGCCAGGTATGATGGGGGTTGCAATACAGAAAGGTCTGTACTGGACCAAAGTTTCCCCAGTCCTAGACTAGACCTTGGCAAGGCTAGTGTACCTTTAAGAGTTACAGAGAAAGAGAATTCCTTTGGCCACTTGTGGGTTGCACCATTATGAGTTGGCGATGTTAAGGGAGCAAGGAGGGCCAAAAGACTCTACTGACTGTCTCAGTCTCCCTGGGTTGAATTTCATATATTGATTTGAACAAGCCTTCCAGTTCCTTGGCTGCAAGCACTTCATTATGTTGTCATGTTTCCCAAATCTATTTTAGGCACTGAGTTAATGAGGAAGCAATGCAAGAATAATAGTGTGTTATGGTGCCATCTCGTGGTTCTCCTTAGGCAACTACGCCATTGCAATATGCACTGCATTTTGGGACAAGTTGACATAAGAAGCTGCAGGGTTAGCCTCTAGCTAATGCATATTTTTTAAAACTCTAATCTTTTGTTTTGAGGCAGCGATCCACCAGTGCAGTGGAATTCTAATATTCTTCATTTTAAACTTCTTCTTCTTTTTAAGGGTGAGAGTAGATATCAGTCTTAACCGCTTAGTGTGATGCTCAGCTTTATACCCTGTGATATCGCCCTGAAATAGAAGGAATTTAGGCTTGTTCGCACCTTCCACTGAATGCAAGCACAAGTTGTCTCTTCACGTGTGCAAGTGCTTGTGTGAAAGACTGTACACTTGTTGATTTGTTGTGTACATACAGGTAGACAAACTGTACACTCGTTGAATGCAACGTGTGAACACCCCTGTAGTCATAAGGAAATACAGTGCAGTCCATGGTTCAGATAACCTACACTTGGAAAATACTTTAGAGATGGGACATTTCTTGGAGAATGCTCACACCAAACTTGCTGGCTCCAGCGAGGCAACACCTAAGCCCTCTTCACACAACAATAACTGTGGATATGATGAAGATGTGGAGGGGAGGGGAACCGGATTAGAACCAACCTCCATTTATTGGAACATCAGAGGGTCATAGCACCATAGGTTGCACAGGGTTCTAGACTCTGCACAGAGAACCTGCAAGCTTTTTTCAGATTTTCTGAATGAATGCTTAGAGGCTGGTGGGAGGAGGATAGTAGACACCAGAGGAGCAGTAGCAAGATTCCTGGGGGTTCCAGGCACTCACCCAGGGTCTGTGTTCCTTTGGAGAATTGAGACATGGCAGAGACTGTCATAGCTTTAAGAAATATGGTTTATTCACCTAATTACACCTTCAGTCTGTAGGGAGGAAGTCCAGATTTTACAGCTTGGTTGTTTCAAGAAGGTCTTGTTCCCCCACAGCAGTGCAGGCCTGGAGTCCAAGGCATCTCTCCCAGCCAGCCTTCATCCAGCCTACCCAACATGGATCCTAATCTTTTCTCTCCCCCTTCTTCTTCCCACCACACCTTGCTCTATAGGCTCTTTTTTCCTGCCCCATACCCAGTTACCCTGGCAGCCTTCCAAATCCCCAGTCTCTCTTCACACCTCAGGACAAGGGAGATAGACAGTTCTCTTGCATTGCCAATAGCCCTCAGTGGTTCTGTATTTTTTCTTAACGGCCCTTGCTTGGCTGGGTCATTTTTGCTTAGGCTAGATCTGAAGCTGGTATTTCTCCCTTCACATTTCAAATAATCAAAATCCTGCCATTTATTAATTTTTAAGGATTTAGGGGTCCCCCCCAACCTATAACAATATTTAGAAAACCAATGTTCAGTTTTGTTTTGTTATAATCAAAAGATGGTACACAGTATGACCACTGCAAGTTTCAGAATGCCTCAGATTTCTGTTGTGGTGATGTTATTTTGGCTGGCCTCTCAATCTCAATAGTTAACACTGAACAATGGCAAGTTTAGAAGCCTCCATTTGATGTTTCATTTCATCTGTGGGAGCCTACCTTCTTCTTGAGTTAGAATCTCTCACTTGTCAGCAATATTTCTATATTCCTAGTTTTTTTATTTAAAAAAAACCCCAAGCATAAAATATGCTGCAGGTGAGAGGAAGATGAGGTGAAAAACATGAAGAGGAAGCACATTTGTAGTTCATATCAAAAGGCCATCCCTGCCTATTGAAGATGCTGCTGGGCAGCACTTATCTATTGTCCTCCTGGTCTCTCATACTCAGCTACTAAGTGACTCATCCATTCAAAGTCAAAATGGCAGAGCCCTGTCGCAAATGAACAAGGCTATGGAGTGCATGAGGTTACCTCAGATGAGTCACCACAGATTTTATTCCAGACAGCTCCATGAAATATTTCTTCTGTTTTCCTCATTCCTCCCCTGCCTCACTGTCATCCAAACAGCCTGTTTGGCTATATGCCTTGTGCTGAAAAAGAAGCTATCGTGTGGAATTATCTTGCTCTAAATCTTGGACCGTGTGCCATGGAACCCAAGAGGTTCCTCTCAATTTGCACCAGTGTGAGTGAAAAATGATAGAGTGGAGTAAATGACAATCTGGGGAAAACCTGACTTGCTGTTTGCGCCGACTGAGCCCTAAAGCACTCCCTAAATCTGTTTCGGAGGGTGCCTTAACCCTATGGAGCAGATTTAGAGGGAGGTATAAATATTGAAATACTTTATTGCCACTTGTACAACTTGTATACAGTGAGATTACACGAGCACCCCCCACTCAGCTCTCTTAGTCTTAATTCCCCTTGTTTACTGACACAAACCCACCAAACCCAAAAGTCAGTTGCCCTGTTATCTTTTCATTCAGCATCCTAATAGCCCAGGGATAGAAGCTGTTTCTTACCCTGTTGGTGCGACTAATCATGCTTCTATATCTTCTGCCCAAGGGCAGGAGATCAAGAAAGTGCTGGCCAGGGTGTGAATCATCCCTGAGAATTTTCCTCACTCTCCTGAGGCAACGTTCTTCCGCTATTTCATCCAGCGGATTCATGGGACAGCCCATAATATCTTGTGCTGTAATCACCACCCTCTGTAGGCACTTCCTATCAGATGATGTCAAAGGTCTGAAAGGATGAGCGGGAATTGGTGAATATTGCCTCCCCCCCCTGCTTCCCACTGACAAATTCCTTCTACCAGCAGACAGAATGAACTGGATGCCACCCTTAGTTCTGAAATCCTTCTAGGAGAAGGGGGGGGGGGATGGTATTGAAGTCATAATCGCCCGTTTGATGTTTCTGGCTTTTAAAAAGGAACCATGGGTGGAAATGTTCAGCCCCAAAGTAGATTGTTTTGCCAGGTTCTCCTGGAATGAATGGGATCTGTGTGAGAATGGACGTTATCTAATAATTTAAGATCTGTTTCAAATGTTACAGCTCCCATCTTAAGGCTGGTGGGAAAGCTGTGGTGCAGTGATGTTGACTCTGTTGGTGTGTGAGCATCTATTTGTGAGTTTTCATTTCTTTCTGCAGCAGAGTTCCTTTTACAGAAAAACTTTTCTGCACCTTTTTCTTCTTTACAACAGCAGCAGTGGCATTCCAGCTCTTAGTGAAATTCCCACTGCGGGAATAAACACCATTTAGTTCTGTTTCTCAGAGTCTTTATTATTTACAAAACTTTACACTGGTCATTAATAAATAGCTGAAAAACAAATCAAGCAACATAATGCTTTTTTCTCTTTTAACCATCCGGCCAGAGACCTAGTGTTGACTTATTCACGTGTTCATTTAGCCTTAGTTGATCACATGACCTAATAAAGGCACCTGTTGCTGGGGGAATTTTCTGTTGCCTAGCAGCTTGTTCAAGACCATTTTCAAGTGCCTTCTAGAATATTCCAACAGACTCCATGTGAGGGTTGAAACTTCTGGAGTTGTGGCCATACTGCTATCGTTGCCTAGGTACCTTCAGTAACAAGAAGGGCTCTCTGTATTCGTCATGCATGTGCCAAGTCTAATTTGGAACTGGCTTACAAACGCTTAGCTTTGTTGGTCCGTTTATGTTCTGCAAATACCTGCACTGATTTTTACTACTTCTCTTTTTAGGGTGCACGTGGTCCTCCAGGAATAGATGGGGAACCTGGTATACCTGGACAACCTGGTGACCCTGGGCCTCCCGGTCAACCATCTACAGGGCCAGATGGAGTCGGCAGAGTAAGTGACGTTTGTCTTTGGCACTATAAGAAGAGAAACTCAGGGTAGCAGCATGCAGGCTGATGTTTGAACTTCAGGATTTCAAACTTACACAATAAATGTAGAAATGTTTTGAATTTTCGGTTGGTTTCAGTTTAATCTTGCCTTCGGATGGAGACATAGGGTGGATCCACACACAGGGGGGAAAACCGCTATAAATAAGTCAGAAATTATGGCAAAAGGGGAAAAAATGCTATGTAAAAATCGCATAGATTTTTTTTTGCTCTCTGCTGCCATCTGGTGTTGCATGTTCATAACGAATTCGAAACATTATTTTTTGACTAACGTAGCTGAGTCCATAGTGTTGATCTTTCATGCCACTTGCTCTCCAGGCAAAGACTGTTTTTTTTTTAATCATCTGGAATCAAAAGGTAAAATATTGAAATAGGAAATCAGGGAATTTATTTATTTGGATATTGATGCATTTAGAATTTTATTTCAGCTTTGTTAACTGAAATAAATGACTGTGCGATTTAAAGAGAAAGAGGGAGAACAGTTGAAGGTTCAGTTTTGTCTGCTGGGAAGATGCCTCAGCCAAATCTCACACAAAGTGAAGGTAGCTAGGAGTGGAGGAGGAATCCATTTTAAATTGGCGCTTCCAATTTGATCAAGCTTTGCTTGCACCAGATGGCTCTTGCGTCAAATGGCCAGTTATGTGCATTAAAAAACAACAACTCACTAACTTTATCTGCAAAACTATCACAAAATATGCATATTTTATGTGTAATATGTTTAAAAGCATTACTATCTTTCTGCATCATGATGCTACAGTATGCATAAGCATTTTTATACACTTGTATGCATCGTCGTTGTCATCATCATTTTGTTTGCATGCCGCCTTTCAACAAAAAAATTGTGCTCAAGGCAGCTTATGACAGTGAGGCCAACAATATGCCCTGATCCAAGTGACTTGCAGTCTAAGACTCAGGCTGCACACATTTGTGCTGGGTGCTTTGTGACATCTCTGCATATAAAGTAGGGCTGCCATATGTCTGGGTTTTACCAGGATTTCAAAGGCGGAATTGGTGGTGGGGGGGGGGCAGATTTCAGAAATGTGACACTTTGTCCAGGATCTTAGGCAAGTCAATTGAATAATCACATTTTCTAGGCTTTTTTGTGAAAGAAATCTCAACCAATCTGGGGATTGTCTAAAACAGGGGTGTCCAAACTTTTTTCAAAGAGGGCCAGATTTGATGAAGTGAACATGCGTGAGGGCTGACCAAAGTTGGGCTTTTTTAGGATTGAAATTGTTCATCTTTTTTTAGGATTGAAGTTGTTGAGCTTTTTTTATGATTTTACACCAAAGTTACATATACTGCCACATGGGACGGATTAAATCAACCGGCAGGCCCCCCCGAATCGGACTTTGGACATGCCTGGTCTAAGGAGAGCTCAACAGCTCTTGCTGCATCTTGGTTTTTACTTTTTGAAATATGGCAACCCTATAGAAAGACACTTTATATGTTGCATAATTATCTCAGTCAACTAAATAATATGCGATTTGACAGTGGGCACTGCTTAATTCTTTTGTAAGTCCCAGTTGTACCTTAGAATTACAATTTCTGCGGCAAGATTTCTGTGTAAATGTCAGCTGACTGAGGTAAAACAAACGAAATCCTAGGCAACTTGTCAGATTTGATGGTTGAGGAAAACACGCCTGAGGTAATACGTGAGGCAAGAATCTATACAGAGATCTGTGGAAACGCAGGGCTATCTTAGGTGAACTTTCCTTTAAATTTTTATTTTTAAAAAAACAATTTCAACAAAACAAATTATCAATCAAAATAACCAATTACATTTTTTACCCATTTTTATTCCCCCCATCCCTCCCTCTCCCCCCCCACCAAAGGCTTCCCTCAGCTCCCCTCTCTAATTTGTTTGCACATATTATTCTCTGTATATTAAAAGTTGTACATATCATTACCTTATCTGTCATATAAATTGGTGGGTGTTTATTCAAAACCTGCCAATTGATTGGCTGCTGCTGCTGGCGATTGGGGAGCTGATAGGTGGTTTCTGTGATGCAAGCCCGAGTTTTTAAGCAGCGATTGGCCGCTTGATTGTTGGGGGGGGGGGGCGGGGAGATGACGAAAATCGCTCACTCGTTGGAATGAAGTGTGAGCCCAAGATTATAAGCGGTAATTGTAAGCGACACGAGCGGTTGTGTGCTCCATTCTGGAGGGTGAGTGATTTTTGGCATTCCCCCCAACAAGCAAGCAGCCAATCGCTGCTTACAATCTCAAGCTCGCGCCCAAAAAAATTTGCGTGACCCCCCTTAGCACTACCCGTGTATAAGAAGAGCCTAAATTTTGAACCTCATTTTTGGGTCAAAAAAGCTAGTCTTATACACAGAAAAATACGGTACTTCAGAAAATTACAATTTCTGAGACAAAAATGCTAGTTTCCTTATATGTCTGGAGATTTATTTATTTTTGGTTTGGCATCCATTATGCCATCTCTTCTGCTTAAAAAGAGTGATGTGTTTTGCTCATAGGTGAAACCTCATGAGCATGGTGTCAATCAGAAAATCCAGATTGACAGCAGCTTTGTAGTGCCAGAGTGTGAGGGTAACAAACAGTGATTTACAGCGCAATCCTTTACACTTCTACTCAGAAGTAAGTCCCACTGAGCTCAGTAGGGCTTACTTCCTGGTAAGTGTGTACGGGATGGCAGCCTTAAATATTTACATACGTTGATATTTACAACGGCCTCTGGTGACGTGCAGAAAGTTTAATCAGTGCTGGTTTAATTATAAATTATTCCTTTTTAATTAAGTTTGAAATTATTCTTGATCATGGCATGTGTGACATCCTTGAGAGGGAACAGGGCTATCATTCTCATGGGCTTGGGAGATAACAGGGTAAGTTTTTTAAAAATAAGCAGAGCCTGGGATAATTCAATTCATGCTCATTTTTCATACTCTTGACTCCCAGAGCTCAACGTGAGGATAAGGCATTTTCCTTTTAATTAAACTTGGCATACCTTTGGAAACAAATGAAACGCAGGTGATGGCAGAATGAATTTTGAAGGCAAATGATTAATGGACTTTGGAATTGATGAGCTTAAGGAAAACCTTAACTTTAAAAAGCTGAGGCTGCTGTCCAGAGGTCTGTAAGACTCAAGGAATAATAGAATCAAAGAACCGTAGAGTTGTAGGGTCATCTAGTCCAAACCCCTGTGGTGCAGGAATATGCAGCTGTCCGATACAGGGATCGAACCCGTAACCTTGGTGTTATCAGCACCATGCTCTAATCAACTGAGCTACCCAGGCTTCAGCACAATTTGAAGCAATGCAGCCTTCAACAACATTGTGCTCCCTCAGTGTTGTTAGACTCCAGATCTAACCAGCATGGCCGATGGTCAGGGATGATGGGAACTGTAATCCAACACCATGTGAAGAGCACCGGGTTGGGGAAGCCTGGTGATAAATGATACAGGAATCACAGTATGGTGAGTTCAACATTCAGTTGTGAGGATTGGGAGGGGGGGGCAGAAGCCCCGGTCCAAATCTCAGCTTGAGAAGACCAGAGGCAAAAAAACAACAACCCAGCAAACAGTTCACTCCTAATGACTGTAAGATTTGCAGTGAAATCCTAGACACACTTAATCAGAAATAAGTCCTACTGAGTTAAATGGAACTTAAAGCCTTGTAAGTGTGCAGGGATGGGTTTCCCGAGTACCTCGCATTACTTTTATGGTTGCAAGTTGTTTTAAATTGTTTTTAATGTTGTGACCGACCACGGAGTGAAGGGTGGGTTATAAATAAATTGTTGTGGTTGTTTTTATGATCATCATTCATACCTGCACACATACCCCTGACCTTGCAAAAAAACAACAACACACCACCCACATCTTTTAGGATTTACCTTAAGGTTAATGGTTATCCTTCTTATGATTGCAGCCATTTACATCTCAGATGGCAGGACTGGATGAAAAGTCTGGGCTTGCTGGCCAAATGGGGTTCATGCCGGGAGCAGTGGTAAGAATATTTTATTTATCTGTATATTTGTTGGCTACAGGATTTCTATTGCGCCTTTCCATTTTCAAAGCGAAGCAGCTGAGCTAGCCAACAAGAAGAATTTTTAAAACAACAGCCATCCAGCAAGACAACGTAGGATACAATGGATGATATCCAACTAAATTATACAGTGGTACCTTGGTTCTCGAACTTAACCCATTCTGTGAGTCCTTTCGACTCCCGAAACCATTTGAAAACCAAGGCGCGGCTTCTGATTGGCTGCAAGAGCTTCCTGCACTCAAGTGGAAGCCACGTCGGATGTTCGGCTTCCGAAAAACGTTTGCAAACTGGAACACTTACTTCCAGGTTTGTGGCATTTGGGAGCCGATTGGTTTGACAACTAAGCCGTTCGAGAACCAAGGTACCACTGTACTCAGACTATACTCATTGAAATCAATGAATTCCCTCTTTTCTTATTCCGATGAGGTTTGCTATTACTATTCATTATACATCTGGGTCCTACACCTCTGCCTGCTTTTGTTGCTGTTGAGTCTTCTGTTGCGTTTTTAATTACTAGAATAAATGTGTTATTTATGGGTCACAGTTCAAAGCTCTGTCCCCAGCCAAGCTTTTGACTGGCGCTTCTTGAACAGCAGCTCCACAAGGCGCATGGCATCTACTTTTGAAAGGGGATGCAATTTGTACTGTGTGAGATGTTTTTATGGGCACGCATGTGTGTTTTGACACCCAGAATGGCTTCATTGAATGGCGTACAAGCATTTGTAAAACAAGAAAATGTTAAATATCTGCTTAGATTACTAAGACCTAAATACTGGAAAACAACTAAAGCTCTGTCTACAGAGGAGTGGAATCAGAAAATATGTGGTTTGTTCAGATCCTGAACTGGAGGAGCTGTTTATAAGGTCCTAGAAAGCTAAACTCCCTCATGTAGATGTTCATGAACAAGCTTTAGACTTATATATTTTTTCTTTTTCTCCCTCCATTTAGTGTATTTCAAATTAAAGACCTTTATGAGACAAATTAGGAGTTATTAGTGGTTAGTGGTCTAAAAGCTTGGAATCCTACTTATCTGGGAATAAGCCCCATTGAACTAAATTGAGCTTTCTTGTGAGTAGGTAAAAGGTAAAGCAGACATGGATAGGATCACCCTGTTAATTAGTGTGCTATTTTTTCTGTGTGTATTTTATATAGATAGATCTTTGTCATTTTATATCACATCTGTTATAAATAATTTCAAAAATAGGTTGAACACTCTAATCTCTTATTTTTTCTCTTCTTAATGCCATTTGTCAATATGTTACTTACAGGTAACATTTCTGACCATTTTTACTGAGGTGGTAACTTGTGACAGAGGTGGTAACTTGTCAATCCACATAGAAAACTAGAATACCGATTCACAGAAGATTGGTGTAAATTTACAGACTATTTGAAAAGTAATTGTGATGACCAGATTACATTTGTAGGTTTGCAAGAAGTTTTGTGAGGTGAATAATTTGAATTATTGCATAATTGGATAAAAAGGAAGATGTTAGTTAAGATAATTAAAGGCAATATGAATTTAAGAAATGCAGAAAAAATGATAAAAATGGGGGGTCATCAGAGGTGCTGATGGAAGTCCAAAAAGATTGTGTAAGATGTGAAATTTTGTGGTATGTATGACAATTAATATGCTCAAAAATTAATAAAAAATATTATATAAAAAAAGAAAAATAGAATACCACCAAGAAAGCTATGTTAGCATATTTCTCTTTTACATGCTTATTTATAGGGATGCTTGAGGATTTTGTTTTGTCCATATTTTAAAGCAAACTGATCTGATTTCTACTTCTTGAAGCTGAACACTCTTACTCATGGTTTTTGGAACTTTTCTGAATTTTGCAACGCAGTTCTCAGCCATTTGGAGAAGGGCCATAGCTCAATGGTAGAGCCCTTGCTTTGTATGCAAAAGGTCCCAGTTTCTACCTCTTGCATCTCTAGGTATAATAATAATAATTAATAATAATTTATTATTTATACCCCGTCCATCTGGCCAGGCCTCCCCAGCTACTCTGGGTGGCCTCCAACAATGATTAAAAATACATTAAAACATCAGTCATTAAAAACTTCCCTAAACAGGGCTGTCTTCAGATGTCTTCCAAACATCAGATAGTTGTTTATCTATTTGACATCTATGGGAGGGCGTTCCTCTTTGACATCTGATGGAAATGCACCACTACCTGGTTCCCTGTAACTTAGCTTCTCGCAATGAGGGAACCACCAAAAGGCCCTCGGAGCTGGATCTCAGTGTCTGGGCAGAACAATGGGGGTGGAGATGCTCCTTCAGGTATACTGGACCGAGGCCGTTTAGGGCTTTTAAGGTCAACACCAACACTTTGAATTGTGCTCGGAAATGTACTGGGAGCCAATGTAGGTCTTTCACGACAGGTGTTATGTGGTCTTGGTGTTATGTAGGACTAGGAACTCTGGTAAAATGATGCCCATCAGTGTTGTCCATACAGAGCTAGATAGATTAGTGATCTGACTTAATATAAACTAACTCCCTATGTTTCAGCTAAGGAAAAGTACCAAAATGTGCATAAAATGCATTATTTTAGGTCAAAATGGTCTCAAAATGCATGTTTTAGGTTGTGGCTGGAAATGTGCCTTTCAGCACAAAAAGTGCATATTTTGTACAACAACCATATTTGCAGATTCATGTGGAAATGATGTTGAACAGATTAATGAAGGAGCATAAATGAAAACTTACATGGCTCAGAAAAAGACTGATCAGTCCATCCCTAGTTTTCCATATACTGGGATTTTTGGCTTTGGAGTAGGGTTGCCACCTTTGGTTTGGGAAAATAAAGGACAGGACGGGGATGGGGGATGGGGACGGGCGAGGAGAGGCAACTGCATATCCTTCAAGTGACTGGGAAATCCCATTTTTTATTGTGAGAGCACGTCAGCCATTTTGGTTACCATGATCTCATGCAATTTCATGATGCAATTTCCCACTGGAAAAGCACTTTTTCAGGGCTGTGGTTTTACACCGTGCCCCCAAACACACATTTCTTATAAAACACTCTTTTTTTTGGGGGGGGAGTGCGGTGTGAAATGGTGCATGATCATGACAACCGCAATGGCCACATGTTCTCATGACAAAAAAATAAAAAAAGGCAAGATGGCATCTGGCAAGATGGTGTCCCGAATTTTGGCTTCAAAGTATTTGAGGGGATGAGAAAGAGAGAGAGATAATGAATTAGCAAAATGGAAATACAGGACAAACTATTATACAGGATGGCTGGCAACCCTAGTATTGAGGAACATTCAGTCATGTAAGCTATCACCTTTAGTACTACAGATCAAGCCCAGGTTTATCAGTTTATCTTTTATGACACAGAGCACATATAGCAGGATGCTTTGCATGTCATACTGTAAAGCATTTGATTCCTTTCTTTTAAGACCATATGTTTAACAAAGGTTTGTTTTCTCCCACAGGGTCCCGTGGGTCCACGTGGGCCTCAAGGTCTGCAGGGACAACCTGTAAGTGGTTTGATAATAAAAGTATAATTGGTAGCATTTGGGGAAAATAATAGACAATGGTTTATCATTTGCATTAGTGTGTTACAGTCAACTTTAGGAATGTGTTATCTCCCACTCCCAATGAACTGTCTGGAAATTGAATTTCTTTCTTTCTTTCTTTCTTTCTTTCTTTCTTTCTTTCTTTCTTTCTTTCTTTCTTTCTTTCAACTGCTGCTTAGCATTGCATCTGAACTCTTAACTTCTGTTAACTATGGTTAGTTGAAGCAAGGAATTTCCTAACTCATAATATGAATTTGGCTTGTTTTGGTAAACCTTTGCTAAGATTAGCCACCGTTTGTCCATGTTTGTAAACAACAACAACAAACATTTTATTATTTATATGCCACTAATCAGACTGCCACTCTGGGCAGCTCTCAACAGTGTATTAGAAACACAATGGAACATCAAACATTTCAAACTTCCCTATATAGGCACTTAATATCAAGTTGCAGTGAAATTAAAAATAAAATAAAATGAAGTGAAAGCTTCCAACCTGAGTGGAGAATGTGTGAGCTCAAGACTAACTGTGGCTTACTCCTTTAATAAAGAACAGTGGTTCTTTGACAGCTATTACATCAACAATATTGTGTCAAAGAACAGTGGTTCTTTGACTGCTATTGTGTCAACAAGAAGACTTTTAGGGACATTGCAGCCCCCAGTAAATTAATCAAAGTTAATGGAACGGGATTTCTTCAGTAGAACTGCTCTGCCTAATCCCTGCTCCATTACTGCCCAAGTTTTATCAGTGACATCTTTTGGATAATGATAAAATTATTGGCTGCTAGTTTACTCATTACTGGAAACGATTCTTGTTGTCAAGTACAGTTATTTGCTGCTGTGCTCATATTGCTGCCTCTCCCTTCAAGAAGCCAAGAGTTCCACGGCTTCTCCAAGCAGTCATCTGTCAAGAAGTTGATCACCCCAATCTCTGTTTATAAGCATTATAAAAACTTATATGAGTTGGAAATAGATTCATAGATGAATTAGAATACAAAAATGGGAGGTGTGAGGAGGTCAAGGAAGTAAGTGAATGAAAGCAAGTGATGTAAAGGCTTGATCTGTCCCCCCCCCTTTTTTCCAGTTGTTTGTATTTTTCTGTCTTTTTGATTTTTCTATTTTTCTTTTTTCTCTTTGTAATCTTTAAAATTTGAATAAATATTATTTAAAAAAAAAGATTCATAGAATCCAATTCCTAATGTATATTTTCTCTGCTTTAGGGTGCTCCAGGCCCCTCTGGCCCTCCAGGTGAACATGGAGATCCTGGGCCAATGGTAAGTTCAATGATGCTTCTACCTACCCAAATTTTAAGGGGGCAGGGAGAGAAAAGTGTACTGCAATGAAATGAGGTGTTGTAAGTTCTGGTGGTGGCACCACTTATGTGGCGGTTATGTGAACCAAATTTGGGGAAACATTTCCTCTCAAGACAGTAAAGCTTTGCTTATTGACTAAGTTTTCCAGTTGTTCTGATTTTATGAGGGAGCAATCTATTCCTCACCCCACCCCACCCCATCCCCGGAATTGTTTAATTTGTTAATTTAAGAGTGCATCTTTTATCTTGCTAGGGACCAGCTGGTGTTCGTGGTCCAGAAGGCCCTCCAGGGAAACCAGGCGAAGACGTAAGTTTCAAAATGCTCACCTTTCAGATTTGCCAATGGTATGCTAATGGCAGCATTATGACATCATGTGTAATCTACTGTACTCCCAAAAACTGGCTTTAGAGAGTGAGGAACTCCACAGAGCAGCTTTTGAGTGGCATGGGTGCTACAGAAGAGAGAATTTGTGATTCCTCCATGCACACAGATTACTGGTAGATGACTAGAAAAATCTGAAACTTGCCATTTTTAATTTCTCCAAACTTGTACAGTGGTACCTCGGTTTTCGAATGTAATCCATTCCGGAAGACCATTTGACTTCTGAAACATTTGAAAACCAAGGTGCAAAGGGCAGCCTGCAATTTCAATGGAGAAAATTGGGGGGAAAACCCACAACCTCAGCAGAAGCCATTCAACTTCTGAAAAGTGTTTGAGAACCGAAGCAATTACTTCTGGGTTTTTGGAATTCAAAAACTGAATTGTTCAGCTTCCAAGATGCTTGAAAACTGAGGTACCACTGTATCATCAACCTGTGGGCAACACTTGCTATTTACAAAGTGACCTTTGCATACATATGGACTAGAAACTTATCTTTCATTTTTCATTGTAAACTGGATTCCTTCAATATTGATACACAGAATGCTAAACGTGGTTTTATGCTCAGTTATATTAAAAGGCTCCTGCCAACCTAGCAGCTTGAAAGCATGTCAAAGTGCAAGTAGATAAATAGGTATCGCTCTGGTGGGCAGGTAAATGGCATTTCCGTGTGCTGCTCTGGTTTGCCAAAAGTGGCTTAGTCATGCTGGCCACATGACCCGGAAGCTGTACGCCTGCTCTCTCGGCCAATAAAGCGAGATGAGCACCGCAACCCCAGAGTCGGTCACGACTGGACCTAATGGTCCCTTTATCTATATTAAAGGGGGACATCTTCAAAGATGCCTTTTTGCTAACAGAAAGCACTTCCACTTGCATGATGTATGGCTCCCAATTTGTGTTGAGGCCCCCTACCCGCTGACACCCCCTTGCTGGTCCCCAGAGTTTGAAAACCCTCCTCAGTAGAGGGCATGGCTCAGGGCCTCTATAAATAGATGAGGTTGATAAAACTGGGCGTATGAGTGCAGAGTCACCGTTGTTACAGCCCGCTATGGAGACTCAGTTTCAAGACCATTTTCATTGCATTTTCCAACCATCCCTTACCATCACCATTACATAGGGCAACAGCTTGCATTAATCTGCCCGAACATAGATTCCAACAGAGATTTGGTTCCATTCTGCAGGTGAGTGGGGCAATCCGCCTCTCAATCATATGACATCATTATGACACCACATGATTGGCACGTAGATTGCCCCACTCACATTGGGTCCTCAAGCACCTTACAGCCAGCTGGCTGCTGGGCACTTAGGAACTGGTGCAAAGGGTGGTGCCAACCCTATGCTCAATGATTCGGGAAGCACCAAGCACAGGGCTGCCATTTCCTCCCTTCTCTCCACCCCAGGGGTGGTCCTTGGTAATATGCTGCCCTGTGCAAGGCCATTTGCGGTGCTGGCTTAAGCTGGGCTTTGGGAAGGAGGCGTGAGGCTCTGGCAGGGCCCTAGAGCCCTTCCTCCTCCGTCCCAAAGCCTGGTAAGCATTTGTCCAGCTTTGGGAAGGAGGCAGGAAGAAGAAGAAGAAGAAGAAGTGTTTGCATTTGATATCCCGCTTTATCACTACCCGAAGAAGTCTCAAAGTGGCTAACACTCTCCTTTCCCTTCCTCCCCCACAACAAACACTGTGAGGTGAGTGGGGCTGACAGACTTCAGAGAAGTGTGACTAGCCCAAGGTCGCCCAGCAGCTGCATGTGGAGGAGCGGAGACGCGAACCCGGTTCACCAGATTACAAGTCCACCGCTCTTAACCACTACACCACACTGGCTCTCAGGAGGATACTAGGATCCTGCCAGAGTCCTCATGCCTCCTTCCTGAAGCCGAACAAGTTCTTAATGGGCTCTGAGATGCCACCCTCCTTGACTGCATGCCCAGTGCGACCACATGGCTTGCAGTGCCCGAAATCTGCCCTTCCCAAAAGTTGGGTGAAGGAAGAGAAAGAAGCCTGTATTTTGCATGCTCAAGGAAGAACTCGCTCTTGCAGCTGAGGTGTGCAAAAAACCCCAAGATTCTTTCTTTCCGCCCCCCTGCACCAACTGATTGGCAGGTCGGTGTGGTTTGAGCAAAATGGCATTACAGCCAAAACTGGACCCCCTTTCTAGACTAAGACTGACCTGCACATGGGAGGTTCGCCACGCCTGTAATAAAGGTTTCTATCCAGCTGCAAGCAGAAACTTGAGAGACCCCTTCTGTTTGCAGCATGACAGACTGAAAAGAATGTAGAAGTGCTCAGTTTATACAGGTCAATGAGAGTTTTCCCCTTGAAATGCTAATCATAGTGCAGAGAAAAGTGTTTTTAACCCAAGCTGGGGAGGGAAGGCTAATGACAATCCCTGCCCCCTCAGCACCTGGTGTTGGTTTAAAAAACCAAACCAAATCCACTTCATGACTGCTAATCAGTTCACTACTAATATTTCTTTAGGCCCCTTGAGTGGCATAAGAAAGTGATAAGGAGGTGGTTGTTATGTGTCTTCTGTTTGTCTTGTCACCCAAAAAGTTGTGTTACGTTAAGCTGACATGCATATATTGGTCAGCAAAAAAGAAAACTTGAAAAATGTTTTGGGGAAAAAAAAGAAAGAAATATTCATATTTAACAATGTCACATTGAATTATATAAACTCCCTTGTTCACTATATAGATGATTTGTTTGTGTAAATGTTAATGATGGATTGCAAAATAAATCTGAACTTTTTTTTAATCTGTTTGCTCTTCTTAGGGTGAAGCTGGCAGATCAGGACAACCCGGAGAAGTTGGATTCCCAGGATCTCCAGTATGTATAAAGTCCTGGTGCCTAAACTCCCAGGATATAGTAGACTCCTAGTAGACTTACACCATGTTTTGTTTTGCTTGACATAAAAGCTTAGCAAAACCCTACACACCACTTTACATTATGGGAAACACTGATGATTCCAAACATGTTTTTGAGTTACCATGGAAATTATATATGAAAAGCCTTGCTGGCAATTGTATACTAAGCCTTCCTAAAACAACACTCAACCAGATATACTGTATTTTTTGCTCTATAAGATGCACCAGACCACAAGACGCATCTAGTTTTTGGAGGAGGAAAACAAGAAAAAAAATATTCTGAATCTCAGAAGCCAGAACAGCAAGAGGGATCACTGCGCAGTGAAAGCAGCAATCCCTCTTGTTGTTCTGGCTTCTGGGATAGCTGTGCAGCCTGCATTCGCTCCATAAGACGCACACACACATTTCCCCTTACTTTTTAGGAGGAAAAAAGTGAGTCTTATAGAGCAAAAAATACGGTATATATTTACACACACACACAATGTGTGTGTGTATAAATTTTTTATATATATATATATATATATATATATGCTTTCGTAGATTTTCACGGGTACAGGAATGCAGGTTTTGGTGTCCTCGGGTGTCTTCCCGTGTAAAAGTTGGGGTGTCTAGGCGACGTTTCGACGAGGTCTCACTCGTCATCTTCAGGCTGGTGCTTTCGGCTTCTTGTTACTGGAACAGAGCGGGATCTCAATGTTTGAGTTCCTATAAATACTGTAGAGGGGGTGTGGTGTCTAGCCTCCAATGTTCTGGGCAGAGAGGAAGTTCCCAGGCTAGTGTGCCTTTTCTTCTTTTGTTCCTTAATTACTTGAGAGATACCTTGAGTGATTTCTTGAGTGATATCCTGAGTACCACTTAGGATACCCAGACCCTCTCCACAGATGAATTACTGACACCATCCAGTAGCCAATCCATGGTGGCACCTCCGGATGCTGCACCCCCCTGCAATCCCTACACAGATCTGGCTGACACAAGCCACAAAACCACAGCTCGCCCCTATACACGAAGCCAAGCCAAAGCACAACTAAGTGCAATACAGCCATCTTCTCAGGAAAACTCTTCACAAAGTTCAAGAGGTCAAGACACAAAGACTTTAGCAACTAATCCACACCTAATGACCCACCTAAGTGGTACTCAGGATATCACTCAAGAAATCACTCAAGGTATCTCTCAAGTAATTAAGGAACAAAAGAAGAAAAGGCACACTAGCCTGGGAACTTCCTCTCTGCCCAGAACATTGGAGGCTAGACACCACACCCCCTCTACAGTATTTATAGGAACTCAAACATTGAGATCCCGCTCTGTTCCAGTAACAAGAAGCCGAAAGCACCAGCCTGAAGATGACGAGTGAGACCTCGTCGAAACGTCGCCTAGACACCCCAACTTTTACACGGGAAGACACCCGAGGACACCAAAACCTGCATATATATATATATATATATATATATATATATATATATATATATATCCACCACCACCAGAGCATATCAATAGGAACTGCATAAAAAGGGCTTACTCTTTTGAAGAGCTTAATGACTGATAACATATCCAAATCTGCACCAACCATCTGTAAAAATGGCCAAGTTGTATGTTCTCCTCAGGGGAGAAGTGAACAGAAAAAGCTAAGCGCCTTTTGAAGTCGTGCCATTTCTGTGTGAGTGACTCTGTAGATTGTTGTGTTTTTTGGCCGCTATTGCACAGGGGGAGAGGGCACCTCTTAAGAAGAAACCTGCTCCCCACACCATTGAAAGCAATGAGTTCAACTCCGCGGGAAACCAATAGGCAATCACAGGACATTGTAGAGCACTGCTTTTCATCAGCTGTGCAGTTACTTTACTCTCTGCGATTTTCTTTTCTTTTCCCGGAGACCATCACTTACGTTTCCCTTGGAAGTGTTTCATTTTTTAAAAACCCTCATAAACAATGAAAAGTTATTTCTGCATTACATCCTAACCTAAACTTAGTTTCTCTACTACAAAAAAGTTCAAGCGTGCATTGCAGTTGTAATTTCTATAAATGTGTCAGCTGCCTCTAAACTTTGCCTCCTCTTTGGACCATATTCTCTGCACAGACTCCCCTCCCAAGGCATAAAGTCATCTGCTACCCATTGAAACAATTAATAAGTTTAATTGTAGACGTAATATTCAACATTAGAGTAGCATTTCAGCACTTTGCAATTTTCAGCTCATTTGTCATACAACAATAAACCAAATTAAAGTAAGGCAGATTAAATGGAGGGAGATATTTTATTTTATTTATTTTAAAATGGAGGGAGATTTTAATTTTAATTTTAATTTTAATTTTAATTTTAATTTTAATTTTAATTTCATATGTAGCCTGTGCAGGGGAGAGTGAAAAAGCTCAGGCTTCCTTATTTCTTCTCATAAGCAACACTGTGAAATAGGTCAGTGAGCTGCTTTGGCTCAGCAGTAGAATATCTGCTTTACCTGAAAAAGACCTCAGGTTTAATGCCCAATGTGCCTAGGTAGGACTGGGAGAGACACCCTGCCTGAAATTCTGAAAAGCTGCCAGCAGACAGTGTAGACAATACTGAACCAGATGGCCCAAAGGTCTAACTCTGTATGCCTCCCAGGTGAAGCTGAGATAAATTTCTCCAGATCTTGTGAAATAATTGCAGAATACCGGCTCCCTAATTATGCTGTCCTTAGAACATATGGAAGGTTTTAGTGAGAAAAAATTATTTCAAATGATCCAAAACTATAAAAAAAAATTCATTTGAAAAGAGAAGGAAAGGGGGCAGGCAAAAATTACTTCCACAGGCTTGTAAATAAAACCAGTGAAATCAGTCTAATGTAGCTAGTAATGTGTTATCTGCTTGAGTAGGGACGTGGGTGGCGCTGTGGTCTAAACCACTGAGCCTCTTGGGCTTGCCGATCAGAAGGTTGGCGGTTCGAATCCCTGCAACGGGGTGAGCTCCTGTTGCTCTGTCCCAGCTCCTGCCAACCGAGCAGTTCAAAAGCATACCAACGGAAGTAGATAAATAGGTACCACTGTGGCGGGAAGGTGAATGGCATTTTCAGTGCACTCTGGCTTCCGTTATGGTGTCCTGTTGTTCCAGAAGCAGTTTAGTCATGCTGGCCACATGACTCGGAAAAATTGTCTGCAGACAAACGCCGTCTCCCTCGGCCTGAAGCGAGATGAGCACCATACCCCATAGTCAAATTTGACTGGACTTAACCATCCGGGGGTCCTTTACCCTTTACCTTTACCTACCTGCTTGAGCAGCATCTTGGGTTTTGGAGCATGTGTAAAGTTATTTGCAGAAGAGAGGTTTTGAGAGAGAGCATCTAACTGGTTGGTTCCAGGAGGCAGGGGGTGAAGCTTCACATATTTACAAGAACCTGAGACCAGTACATGCCAGCTCCTTAATGGTAACGGGTGGTTGTTTGCCCCATTCGTGAGATACACTCCATCTCTGAGGTCAAGAGTCTCTGTGATCAATCAGAAATCAACTTGGAGAGTAGGTCTACCTTCTTAGTGACATTGCACTTGAAAGTCTAAAGCCAGTCTTTGTGGAAAAAAGCTTAACTTGATGTGTGTTCAAGAATAAAACAGTGGATGGCCATCTATTCAGGATTCACTGTGAGGGTGTGAAATTCCATACACTTTAGGTGGCGCTGTTGAGCTACATCATAATTTATTTAAAGAAATGAAGATATGCCATAAAACCATCAATAAAGGAAACAACAACCATATATTTATTATCGGTAAAAGCATATCAAAATAAATGCATTTTTAGATCTATGATCATTTAATGAATAATAAAAAATTGTTCTGTAGATGACATAAGAAGTTAGATGGAAGAAGCATGGAGGGGCATCTTCGCTTCTTCAATGGTGTCTTTTTTGGTGCAAAATAGCTGAGTCAGGACAGAGCTTTAACAGCTGTCATGTAAAAGAAAAAAATGCTTTTGGGTCTGTAGTCCTCAAAATGATTTCCCACTAGATTTGTTTAATTAAAGAATAGTCATATATCTCTTTCATTTTGGTAATGAAAAGTCCACCTCTCTTGTGTAAAATAATTCAGTAAGCATTCTAGGTGTTTTGTTTCCATGCATGTAAAAGGACTCTGTACCTCAGTGGCGGCTAGAGCAAATAGGACACAGCCCCAGTAACCTTGGTTTGCCCTCAAAAAGCCCCCACCTATTAGTCTTATTCCTTCCAACTAGTTCAGGGGGTGGCCCTGCCTGAATCTCCTTGGCCTCATTTTCTTACAATTCAGTAGGAAGGAGGAGGATGCCAAAACTATTGATTTGCAGTAGATTGGCAAAGGTTTCATGACTCCCAATTGTTTAACAACCACAAAATGACTTCCCTCACCTAAATTAGGCTGCTGAAGCGAAGAGAGCTAACCAGGTGCGCTTTTGTGTCAAAGGACTGTGAGTTCAGCTTAGTTTTGCTACTGAAAACAAATACCTAGGCTCACAGTATGCTCAGAGGCACTCTGTTCTCAAATTCTAACTCCTATGTCTTTTGAATCTGGTGATGGTTGGTGGGTTTTACTGAAAAGCACAGTAGTTCTCGGAAGAGCCTGAAGTGTGCTCACCCCTTCCCTACATCAGGCTTGCATGTTGTGTGAATGTAGATGTGTAGACTAGGGCCTAGGAGGCCAGGGTTCAAATCCCTGCTAAGCCCACCCGGTGACCATGGAGTGCTCACTGTCTCTCAACCTAACCCACCTCACATATTCATTGTGAGGATAAATGGGATACATCTTTTGGGCCATAGCTCCATGGTGGAACACATCCTTTGCATGTAGAACAGTCCCAAGTAGTGCTGGGCAAAACTGCTGTCAAGTATCCCTAGAGAGCTGCTAACCAATCAGAGCAAACAATACTGAGCTACATGGACCAATGGCTACATGGACCACTTAGTATATGTGGGATGTGAAACACAGGAGCAGTGAATTACAACATTCCTAGAGTGTACATGTTTAGACATGGGGAGGGATGTTTGTCCAGCCAGCAGGTAAACTTCCTGTTTCCCTCTGGGCTGGGACATACTTCCTCCGCATGTGACTAGAGGTGGGTGTGGCCTCACCTATGCAGGTAATGATAAAAGCACAGGGCAGGGGCAGCCATCTCTCTCTGCCATCTTCATCTTCGAACAAGCAACATCTCTCCTGAGTGAAAGATGCCCTCTTGGCTCCCAGCCAAGAGAGGAGAAAGGGACTATCTTCTTATAAGATAGAATCCAAATGTATATTACTTTATTAAGCTGTCTGCCTTCTGGGATCTGACTGTGAACAGAATGTGAGTAAACTCTTTTTATACTTTTGTAAAGGACTGTGTCATGTCTTCTATTTTAAGAGGGAACAAAGGGGAAATTACCAGAGTAATTATTATAGAGATTCTAGCGAACCTGAGCACACGCTGCCGTTGCAAACTTAAAATAAAGGGGAATGTTTTACTCTGCTGATATTGGGAACTTGTTAACACAAGTTGGATAAGGATATAATCACACAATATATCCTCTCCTGCATCCCTGAACATTCCCACAGTATATACACCACCTATGTAACTATGAATTGTTTCTCTTTGTTTCAGGGTGCTCGCGGTTTTCCTGGTGCCCCTGGCCTCCCAGGTTTAAAGGGCCATAGGGTAAGTGTGACCACGTATGCTTTCCTGGTCAATTTTAGTATAAGGGACTGGCTGGAAGAGGAAGAGTGGTGGGAGCAGCCCACCCAAGAGCCCACCAGGGAGAAGACAGAAGATGACGACTTAGATCCCCGATCCTGGTGGTGGGACACTGAAGAGCAGGGACGAGCTGGGAGGTTCTAGAAGCAAGGGGTTTGAGCGATCAAGGGGGGGGGGGGTTCAGAAGAAGTAGGCCCTTCCAGGATAGGGCTAGAGGTTGAAAGTCACAGTGTGATCACAGATTCAGACAGAGAGGAGTCAGAAGTTGCCCTTGCTACCCAACAGCAGGACAGTCCCAGTCCTGCTGGCCCTTCTCCCCATCTGACACTCTGCTCAAGGACAGGCCCAAAGCAGAAGCCCATCCCATCACCGTAGCCTTTGTCTGCTTAGGAGGAATCCAGAGTAAAAGGCTGTAGGGAGAAGGGCAGAGTTGGTGGTCAGTTTCAGCAATGTCTCAGCTGGATTAAGGCAAACCAGAGGACTCTACCGTATTGTTAATTTCTGTTGAATAAAGCTAACTGCATTCCATGCCTCCTCTGTCTCCCTGCCCTGTGGTCAACCAGGCACATAATGTGTGTGCGAGTGTGATGAACTATTCTTCTTTGAGTATTAAAAATTAAATATTCTTGTATATATGTCATAGGGACATAAAGGACTCGAAGGCCCTAAGGGTGAAATGGGAGCCACTGGATCTAAGGTAATGGCTTGTTTTTGGTTTTACAGGGAAATGGCTTGATTCTGTTGTCAGGAATTTGAAATGATCAAATCTCATGCATAGGATAACTAGGGGCAGGATTTTGATTAATGAGCCTCATTAGAGGAAGCCAGGTTGCATTTGGTGGCAGCGGAAGCTTCTTGCAATGGTTGCCTTACCTCAGCACCATAATGCATAGAGCAGCTGTGTGAATTGCTCCACCCTGTGACACATTTCCATGCCACCTACAAACAGAGCTGGAAGTAGTTCTGAAGCTCTTCAGCTATTGGGGGGCAATTCAGAGTATAAACCGCTCTACCTATGTTTCATGGGGCCCAAATGGAGTGGCATCAAGTGGCTTTCCTCTGGCGATTGTGAAGTGTAGGCCATCCTTAATCGTTGGTTTACCGTTTCCCCTTGAAATTACACACCTGAAGAAAAACAAAGCAAAATATAGTGTAAGATACAGTTCTCTGATGTAATGAGTTACCCATTACTTCTTTATCAGTACCAGAAGACTCTCCTCGACTCATGAGGGAGGTTTTCTTTAGCATCTTCCAGTGGGTAGATCTGGCCCAACTCTCCCAAAAAGGCTTCCAGCACAGGGATTCTGAAACTAAATGCCTCATTTGGACCCATCTGTTGCAGAATCCACTTTTGTAGCTTTATGGTGCTTGGAATGCAAATTGCTTTCTTCATTTGCTGCCAGTGTTAGGGGGACAGCTGCATGGGACAGTAGTTTTCCTCTCAACAGTAAAGGTTTAAGGGACAAAGCAAATGCATGTTTCAGAGAAGCAAAATTATGCTCTCAAGATATTTAAAGATGAGTGTTCTTCTGGTAGTGTATAAACCAAGGACTACTCATAAGTAACAGTGCTGCATTTATGTGTAACATAGTACAAAATGGTGTGATGAGGTTATCATCCGAGGCAATTTAAATATTCCTGACTTTTGCATGTGTTTTCTGTGATTTTATAGGGGGAACTTGGTCCATCAGGTCAGATGGGTCCACCAGGCCCTATGGTGAGTGCCATTTGTATTATTTATGGTTCCTGTTTCTCCTGCCACCCTGAATGCTTTACTGTTGCGATATTGTGGCAAGCATGGATCTCGGTCCATGTGCTGAAGAAATAATGTTAATTACTTTGATCAACCTTCTCTAATGTTGTTTGACTTTGCAGTTCTTATGCATGTTTACTAAAATGAGTTCAATCTCCCCCCCCCCCCCAGTAAATATGTTTAGGAGTGATGTCTTAATGTCCTCAATTGTGGGGAGAATTGTGTGTCAGCTGAACACATTGGGGATAGATTGGGTGGGACTGGGTCTCCTCGTCCCATGCCCCTCCATGGATAAAAATTCAGAGGCATTGTCGTTCTTTGTTGTGCACTTAGCAGCACAGTAACATCTGGAGGACCAGAGGTTCCCCAACTGTATTTATTTCAGGGGCCATGTTGAGCAGGGCTGCACTGAGGAGGAATGGTGGGAGCCTCCCCCTGCTCCTGATCTGGATCCTGAATCTTCCCCAGGAGCAGGAGGACAGTATAGATTTGGAACAGTGGTTTGCAGAGGGACATAGTTCAGAAGGCAGAAGCTGGGAAATACTGGATGGGAGAACAGCTAGGAGAAGAAACACTGGGGGAGAGAGAGTTAACAGATTCACTGTCTCTGGAAAGCATTCCTCCGCTCTTCCCCAAGAAGAGCTCAGAAAGTGGCAGAAAAGAAAGCACACAAAGCACAGAGAGTATAAGCTCAGATTACAAGACATAGGAGTGATGTAGATTAATAGGGACGTAAGGGAGTGGGAACCTTAATTGGGAGCACCGCCATTTTAGGAGATGGGTTCTTTGTTCTCTCACTGTGATTATTAAAGTTTCTAACTGGTAAGAAGACTCCTTTTCTTTCGTTCTGCTTATCTGTTGCCATGGGGGAGGAAGCTGATTCCCTGAAGCCTGACAATTTGCATTACTCAGCAAAACTTGCTCATACCAGTAACTCTTATTCAAGCATGTAAGCACATCCAGACTGATATTTCTAGCCATGATGCCAGTGGGGATGCCTGAAGCCAAAAGAAAGGGAAGTTATCTTAGTGAGTAAATATTATCACTTTCAGACTGATAAAGTGGCTATCAGGTGGAGGTGAAGAAAACCTCCAACAGTCAGAGTGTAGGACAATAAGGTGTGGAAAGTCTTAGTAGAATACCATCTCAGATCAAAGCCACTTCAGATCTTAGGCATGAAGGCTGCAAGCCTAACCACGTCTACTCAGAAGCAAATCCTATTGAATTCACTGGGGCTTACTCCAAGGAAAATGTGGTTAGGATTGTAGGCTTCAATATCTTTTGGGAGTGATTATTCTCTTCCTTACTTAAACAGGGGTGGGATGCAACAACCCTTTCTGTATGTCTACCTGGACTTAGAGGTTCGTTTTCATTATTGTAGTCATTAATAAACCCATTATTATAGCTAGGTGAACGGCATTGTCTTGCCTCACCTTGGAAACCTAATATATCCCGCCTAGGAATGGCTCTGTAATGTTACCTGCTAGATACCATACTCTTTTTCACTCTTATGGCTTTCTGTTGTTTAATATTTTAATGCTGTTTCTCTTGTTGTGCCTTAAAACCTTAAGCAGATAATACAAATGAAGTCATAGAATAGAGTAAAACAGACAGCACATGATCCAGAAAAAAAATGTATATCACGTAGGTTGTTTCACCTGCGACTACTGTTGTAGAACATGATTGCACACTGTTTGCGGTGAAGTTGTAAATAGAAGGTGATCTCCGCTTAACTTTGGCTAGCTAGAATGTTTTTTTCACTCCCTCTTTTGCTGGTTGCAGGGTCCTCGAGGAATGGCAGGAGAACGAGGACGAATTGGACCACAGGGAGTTCCAGTAAGTAGTTATTTGTAATGGAATAACCCCAACAGATCCCAACGGGGTGCTCCTCAGTGAGGTCCAATGAGTCCCAGCTCCTCTAGGTGTGTGTATGTGTGTGTGTGTGTGTGGGGGGGGGGGGTCAGCCCTGTCCCATAAAGTTGGCATCTATGGTCCTGGTAGTGACCACAATATATTGGTTTGGCTGAATAGTGGACTCCCATAAGTTAAAAAATTAAAGGTGTGTGTGTGTGTGTGTGTGTGTGTGTGTGTGTGAGAGAGAGAGAAGGTTATATTGGAATTGCCCCCACTCTTATTTCCTCCTATTGCCCTATACCTGCTGTTATGGCCTTTGTCTTTGAGCCACCATCATATTCCTCTTAGGTTTCTCCCAAGCTTTCCTAACCTTCATTTTTCTTGTTTTTGTTTTCTACTTAGGGTGCTCGTGGTTCTCATGGTATGCCAGGGAAGCCGGGGCCAATGGTAAGCAGCACCTCTTGTCCATCTTTCTTTGCCCCCCACTCCACCCAAGTTGTTTTCAATCCAGTCCCATTTCATTCAAACGAGAAAAGAACATGACTCATTTGGATCACACCACTGTTCACTGTCAACCTATTTCACAATGTGTTCTGGAAAATAAGCTTCCAGCTAGGGCCTGAGCGTTACAGACAGCAGCTGTTTTTTGATGTGCCTTGATGTAGGGGGATGATGTAGGGTCAGGTAGACCTCCACTTGCCCCTGCCTCTCCAGAACTGTTCTCCTGCCTGCTTCTTATCAGGCAATGCCACATCAGGGCACATGACCACATGTGCTTTCTTGTTCAGTAGAGTGGCATTATCTTTACTTGGTGCTTGGCTTGCGCCCCACTTGCCACCAGGTTTGATCACCACGAGTTAAGGTCCACGATTCTGATTCAGTTTCCGGATAGAAGACCAAAAAATATTTATCATTCATTCTAATACAATCTGATTTGCTAAAAATGGAGCCTACCCGTAGTTTAACAAAGGGCTCATCATAGAAATGGCAAGCAATTATTGCATGTCAAGGCCCCAAGCTCCCCCATTTGTTGAATAATAAAACACATGGGCACAGTATTTTAGGTTAATGGGTGAATTAAGGCCACGACTTTATTGGTTACAGAATGTGAGTGGTATTGGCTTAGGCATTGGAATTGAACTGACTATATCTGACTCCTGCGCACCATGCAGGAAGTCCAGTAAGGGTCAACCACCAGTAGGGGCAGCCCTGTTGATGTATATCAACTGAGAGCTCCCCCAGGGTCCCTGATGGGCTCATGGCGCGGGGGCATTTCTATGCCCCTGCTGTGCTTGGATAGAGCCTGTGGCCAGTATGCAACACCTCCCTGCTGGCAAGCGGAGCGGCCTTCTTGTCAACGCATAGATTCAAGATGGTCTGTCCAATTTGTTTCCAGTCGAAAATGGCTAGATCCAATTCTGATAATAGCGTTGCAGCCGATAACTGGGAGTGCTGCTGTACTTTTAAAGCACATTTGAAGTACTCCCCCTCCCCCAAAGAATTCTGGGCACTGTAGTTTACCTCTCACAGAGATACATTTCCCAGCAACCCTTAACAAACTACAGTGCCCAGAATCCTTTGTGGTGTGTATGTGTGGTTGTGCTTTAAAGGCATAGTGTATACACAGTCTGAGTTTTGACAAGTACATGTTATATTTCAGCCAGCCTTTTGTGGCTACTGAACCTTCTCAGTTTCCATTGGGTTGTTTCAGGGTTTTCTCTCTTCGGTGTTTATTTTTGTGCTTCCACAAACCTTGGGCTCCCCCCAACCCTGCTGATGCCTTCCTCATCTGTATGTAAGGGCTGATGTTTGGAGAACTGGGTTCACTGTTTATCTATATGAATGTTGAGCTGTTGTAGTGATGCTTTAAGAAAATTCAGTACAAGGCTTCATGGCAAATGATGCTCTCATCATGAATTAATTTCTGGAACAAATCATACTTCTTACTGAGATTGCCAGGAGAAGCGTCCTTTATAACAAGGCATTATTTTACAGTGTGTGAGTGCCTCTTGTTCTTCCAGAAGGTGCCAAGCCAGCAAAAAGGAAAGGAAAGGAAATCACTGGGGAGCAGTGAACATTTTGAAGTGGTGGTAAATGTTTATGGCCGCTGTGTGGTGCTACCCAGAGCTTGTCTAGACAATCTATCTCTTCAGCATAGCCAAAGAAACAAAAAGCACTACAAAAGCCCTTAGAAGTTTTTCCTCTATATATCAAGCCAGAAAATATTGGTTAATTCTGTGGAAGAACATGAAAGAGAAATATCCAAGTCTCCCTAAGAGGATGGAAAATAACTTTTCTGCAAGAATAGCAACCATAGACACTGCTATTGTCTCAGTATATTACTTTCTGGGTGGACTGTACTAAAATTAGGAGTGCTGGAGAGCAGTTCACACATGCAGGGGTGACGCTTGATACTGCTGATGAATATGAAAATGGATTTCATTCTAAACTTTGGAGATCTGAAGTCCTATGACATTTGATCCATGATGGTTCATTCTGCAGAACATCATGCTTTTTGCTGTTGTTTTATTTTGATGGAATGATTCCATGTGCCTTACAGACCTTGAACATGAAACTTGGCTCACCTTCCCAACAAAGCTGAGCATTTTATCATTTTCTTTTGAGTTTTATACTAACATTTATCTGTTGCGAAATTCACCATGGCTCAGCCCGCAATGCTCGTTTCAGCCGAGTATTTCTGGATCACAGTAAACCAGATTCTCCCAATATCGGATTGCATATTTATGGAACAAGCTTTCAGCTTTGAAGATTTGACAGATCGAATGCCAATCCCAGGACTGACCTGTGCTTAATTTTCTCAACATGTGAAGCTACGACAATAAGACTCTGTTAGAACATGATGGCAAAGGTGTAAGAAAAAATGACTCACACAGTGTCCCAGGCTGCTGGTGTCTATACAAGGAGTGTGGGCTCTCATCTATTACATGTACAGTGTCAACACACCCAAGGCAGCAGCTGCTTAGGCCAAAGATCCCTGGTTTACTAATGCTGCATGCATAGCAGCTGAGGGCCTAATTCCAATCGGACACCAGCTGCAAAAAATGGCTGTAACATTCCCTCCACACACTCACACACATTTTGTTTCATTGGCATCCAACTCAATGGAGAGCTCTGATGACTAAAAAAACTTCCTCACTTCTTTGAAATTTTTTGTTTGCTGTTAATAAAGGTGTTGCCCTATTTAGATTTTTAGATTTTGCCTGGCGTAGACATATTTAATGTCAATATGTCTCCCATTCATAATTCATTTTCTCCACAGAAAGTGAATATTCATTGAATTGAATTCTGAAAAGGACTCGCCTAGTACTTTCAGTGTAGAGACATCACCTTGCCAACAAAGGTCCGTATAGTAAAAGCTATGGTTTCCCCAGTAGTGATGTATGGAAGTGAAAGCTGGACCATAAAGAAGGATGATCGCTGAAGAATTGATGCTTTTGAATTATGGTGCTGGAGGAGACTCTTGAGAGTCCCATGGACTGCAAGAAGATCAAACCTCTCCATTCTGAAGGAAATCAGCCCTGAGTGCTCACTGGAAGGACAGATCGTGAAGCTGAGGCTCCAATACTTTGGCCACCTCATGAGATGAGAAGCCTCCCTGGAAAAGACCCTGATGTTGGGAAAGATGGAGGGCACAAGGAGAAGGGGACGACAGAAAATGAGATGGTTGGATAGTGTTCTCGAAGCTACCAGCATGAGTTTGACCAAACTGCGGGAGGCAGTGGAAGACAGGAGTGCCTGGCATGCTTTGGTCCATGGGGTCACAAAGAGTCGGACACGACTAAACAACTAAACAACAACAAAGTACTTCCAAATATCTTGGTTGTAGTTTGCTGCCCTAAGAGATCTATCATGGATTGCTTATTCCTTGTGAAGAACATTTATTGACATTGGGCAGATGTCCTCGTGGAGCCTGGGTTGGAAACTGCATGTTGATCAAGCAGCCATGTTCAATCACATTGTAAATTCACTGGGAAAATCTGCACAATCATCAGAAAACCAGCCTTTCCCAGAAGAAAAGGCAGGACACATTGTTAGCTAATCATTTTGGTGAAAGTTACTACTTTAAGCTGACTTTTAAATGCCAAGTATGTTTTTTCCCACCATCATGTTGTCTGGTAGAGAT
The DNA here is from genome assembly GCF_964106915.1 of Podarcis gaigeae. Classification (NCBI taxonomy): domain Eukaryota; kingdom Metazoa; phylum Chordata; class Lepidosauria; order Squamata; family Lacertidae; genus Podarcis; species Podarcis gaigeae. The sequence goes on along the minus strand of NC_139678.1, from coordinate 119,875,632 downwards.
GATAAGGAGAACATGTGCTCAATTATGTTTACTATCTCCTTGTTGTAGGGTCCCCTTGGTATTGCTGGTTCACCAGGTTTTCCAGGCATTCCTGGCAGGAAGGTAAGTCATGTTTTGGTTCGATTCTGTTAGGGAAATATCTCTCCACTTTTTCTGTACTGCATCTTCTAATATGCAAATTTATGTTTCTGAACAAGGAGATAAAATATCCCTGGCACCCCAATTCTAAGAAAGTTTACTCAGGAGTAAACCCCAATGATTCAAAATCAACCATGATTATTTGGTGTAGAAACAATCAGTTCATCCATCATTTGTTGCTAGATCCTGGTCTTAGTGCGTCATCCAAACACGAACTCGTGGTTTAGCTTTCTCCAAACTAACCATGAATTTTGGCCAGGTGTGTTCTAAGGCTAATGGCTTGTAGTTTGGGAGAGCTGAACTGTGAACCTAGGTTTGGATGACATGCTAAGTTAAACCATGGCTAAGTCAAACCATGCACAGCTTTGCAGCAGGATGGCCAGGGAGGAGCAAAACAGCTGCAATGTCCTCTCTGGGAGTCTCCAGCACTAAGCCATGGTTTAGCTTAAAGTGGTGTTGTGAACCAGGCCTATGTATGGGAATAAGGATCAGCTCTTCCTTTCCTTCTTAGCCTGGGCACAAAGAGAACCTGCATTTATTAACTCCTTGCTGAAGCAACTGTGTGAACAGCAAAGACTGCTTTACTGCCAAAGTTAATATGGGCACAGGCTGTTTGAAGTGATACATATGAACATATCCGACAATAATATTAAGAAGCGAAGTCACAGAAGAGATTTAAGTGTGCTATTGAGCGAAGCTTCTATATGCATTGCGTGTCTCCCCCCTTTTTTAAGTTTGTGTGTGTGGTGTTATTTAGCTGGATAGATCTGGTTGCAGCATCCCTTAGGAAACCGAAACAGCTGGAAGTGCAATTCATTTTAACATGAGTTGGCAATGCACCTGGGGCTCTTCCTGTGCCACAGAATAATGAACTGCAGAAAAAGCTAAACAGCCAGGTTTTCCTCATTTATATGGTGTCATAAAGCAGCCCTGTTCTCATGCAAAGTTGGTGTTAGCTCATCTTCTCCCATGCTCAGCTTTTTTGTTTTAAAAAACAAACCTACAGGAGAGGTCCATTTAGATGAAAGAATTATAATAGTGAAAACACACCCCTATCTTCAACACTAGGATAGTATTAGTTTTTAATAATGCTGGATCTAGTTTCTTTCTTTTATTACTTCATTTTTTTATTTGGCCTCAGTGGCAGGCTATAGTTTTCTCATGGTTATTTTTCTAGTGTGCTTTTAAACTTTGCATTTAAGAATGTTGGGTCTGTAGGAGAGTTGTCATTCTTTATAGCCTAAAGGCACAAGCAAGTATTTTGAGGAAGAGTCCTGGGAAAAGTACCTACCACTGTATTTTTATTTCAAAGGGTATTTTGGGGGGGGCACTTTCCCAATGGACTGTATTTTCTGAATAGTTTTAACTGGGAAAAGCATGTAAATATACTGAATTTGTGTTGGGTCTTACCCTTCATCATTTGCACTTGTTGCTCTGAATTTTCATTTCATTTCAGCGTCTGTTTCCCCTTAAAGAAGCACGTTATATGTGTGGGTGTATGCATGTGTGTTGTGCAGACTAGATGGGGCCTAGAAATGGGGCCACTGTTTTTATCGCCCCAACCTGAACCCTTGACCACAAGAGGAGAACTTAAGGGAAATTCTCCTTTCTATGACCAATTCCAAGGAAATTCCGAGTGCTTATTGATTGTGGTGACATCACATTTGCAGTGACATTTTACTTTTGTGCCCCTGTCCTATTCACAAGTGATCTACCGGTTGTGGGTAGTGGAATAAGGCAGTGGTGCTCACCAGACCTCTGACCAGAGGCGTAGCAAGGTCAGGTGGTACCTGGTGCAGAATATTTTTTGTCACCTCCCCACATTGAACTTTTTAAAAGAAGGAAAAATAATATACTTACAGTTGCAAGTGTTATTTTCTGGTTTATTTACTTAACATTGTGAGCATAAGTACTTAAAACTTTTCCCCCTAACTTTGCTCTCACACCCACCTCTCCCCCTGTGCATTCCAGCATTTGGGTCCTGAGTTGAGGGAGCTTTTGCTTCTTTCCTTCCCTCCTCCCTCTGCTTGTTTGCTCACCTGCCTCCTTCCCATCTTCTCTCTGCCTGCCTGCCTCCTACAGCAGCCCGGGAGCGTGGGGCAACGGCCGCTGACAAAGCCTTGCAGCTTCCCCCTTCCCCCGATGGCTTGGGGTAGGCTTCGGAGTCATGGGTGTGCGGTGCACCAAATGTCAGCCACCTCAGCAATGACACCCAGAGTGGTCCGCCCCCAGCACACTCCCCTTCCTACGCCTCTGCCTCCGACTACCTGTGTCACTGCTTCATACAGGACACAGAGCTGGGAGGTGTGAAGCGGAAGTGAAGTTAGGTAAAGGTAAAGGGACCCCTGACCATTTGGTCCAGTTGTGACCGACTCTGGGGTTGCTGCGCTCATCTTGCTTTATTGGCCAGCATGACTAAGCCGCTTCTGGCGAACCAGAGCAGCGCACGGAAATGCCATTTACCTTCCTGCTGGAGTGGTACCTGTTTATCTACTTGCACTTTGACGTGCTTTTGAACTGCTAGGTTGGCAGGAGCAGGGCCTGAGCAACGGGAGCTCACCCTGTCGCGGGGGATTTGAACCGCCAACCTTCCGATCGGCAAGTCCTAGGCTCTGTGGTTTAACCCACAGCGCCACCCGCGTCCCGGCAGTGAGGTTAGTGTGTTGCAAAAGCACCAGTGGAGCCAACCCTTGATTGATCAAGACATCATGAGCTCTGCCTGCCCAAATTCCCTATTTTACAGAACTATTAAAGGTTCAGAAGCCCTGTCCTCTTTTTCCACCTGGCCACCCATGTCCTGGAATGTGAAACCCGGCAGTGCTAATAGGGTTGGCCACCTTCCCCAGCTGGGATTAACAGATACTTACTTGGACCGTAAAGGCTTCTTAGTGGGAAGAAAGTTCTTTTCTTTCCTAGCACCCTTCTGTGCTTTCCCCTCTTCCTTACTGTGTGCGCACAAAAGAGAAAGCATTGCTGACATCGCTCTGCGGAGTGGTGGAGGCCAAGCTGCTGAACTTTTTCTCTGTCCCGAAGTTCTTAAAATCTCATCACCGCAAACATCTGGTAGCCATGTCCTTGGAGAGAACAGCGCAAGGACTAATCAGCCTAGCAGATGTTTTGCGCTGTATTTACAGTTGGCCGTTCTCGCTAAACAATCATTAGTCAATGCAGTAATTTAAGGGATTAAGTAACAATCCTTTTAATGGATGGGCCAGAGCAGGGAATAGGGACAGACTGAAACAATGTCGGCATGGGAAGGAACTTGGCGAAAGGCAGCAAGTATGTGGTTTTGGGGTTTTTGTTTTTTTGTTTAAAGAAGTGTTGGCTAAGATTCTCACTTTCGATGGAATGATCTCACATTGCATTAAGGAATACACCAAACATATGCAATGTGTCTTCTGCAAGTTTATAGCGTTTAACATGATTTGAAGATTATTTTTATGAACGTGATCGGCCACTAGTAGTGCATCTATTGCATGGATTCTGCAGCATCTTTATTTGGAAGTGTTCACTTCCTTAAACATGGAAAATTGGAAGTTGGGGAAACTGGATTTTTTAAAAAGGAATTGGCTCCATGGGTGTGTCCCTGTGGCCTCGAACTCACTGCTGCCCTGCCCCATCCCCATCTGGCAGGCTGTAACCACACCACCTGAGGACGCAGGTGGTGCTGTGGGTTAAACCACAGAGCCTAGGACTTGCCGATCAGAAGGTCGGCAGTTCGAATCCCCGTGACGGGGTGAGCTCCCGTTGCTCGGTCCCTGCTCCTGCCAACCTAGCAGTTGGAAAGCATGTCAAAGTGCAAGTAGATAAATAGGTACCGCTCCGGCAGGAAGGTAAACGGCATTTCCATGCACTGCTCTGGTTCGCCAGAAGCGGCTTAGTCTTGCAGGCCACATGACCCGGAAGCTGTATGCCGGCTCCCTCGGCCAATAAAGCAAGGTGACCGTCGCAACCCCAAAGTCGGCCACGACTGGACCTAACGGTCAGGGGTCCCCTTTACCCTAACCTCACCAGTTTCAGGAGAGTGGTTTCATGGCTGTGTCCCACCACACGAACTTCAACCAGATGCAGGTGTGAGCAGACCAGACTGCTGCTCTGCTACAGTGATATTCTCTTTGCAGTTTAATCCCAGAGCTGTCAATCGCTGCCAGCATCTTTCTCTTAATGGTGGTGGTTAATATTCAGAAACAATGCATTTCTCCCCCACCTTTTTTTCAGGGTGAAGCTGGTCCAACAGGTGCACGTGGTCCAGAAGGTCCTCAGGGACAAAGAGGTGAAACAGGTCTGCCAGGTCCTGCAGGAACATTTGGTCTTCCTGTAAGTTCATCAGACTTTTCAATACCTGAGCGTTTCATGAGTCCTAATTTTTGTTGAGGCGGTCTGATCTCTGCTACTACAGGATTGCAAGTGGCAGCTCACACTGAATGTTTCTATTTTAGAACCTTTCTTTTTGACATCTTGGTTTTGATGTAAAGGGATTTGTATGTGTGCATCCATGTGGAAGTATATTCAGGCATGTGAGCTACAATTCGAGACACTCTTCCACAGCGACAGCCAGGCCACAATTTCCCTGATGTATAATTGAATGCATAGTTCAGGGGCTGCCAACCTTTCTCGGCCCATGAACACATTTGCAAAGAGGAGAAGCTATCATGGGCACCATTCAAAGCTCACAACCTGTTAGATTGCTTGCAGTAGAACACTTCTCTCAAGTCTAATTTCAGTGGCACAGTGGTGGGGCAAGTCCTCTGCAGGCAGATGTGCATCTGCAGGAGCCAAGTTGGTGACCCCCTAGCATAGTAAATGGGTCACTAGAGAATTAATAATCTGTAATAGAAAGAAGGGGGAGTCCCAGTAAAGGAAGAATGGATACAAAAGCTTATGAAATATGCAGAAATGGCAAAACTTACCCGAAGAATAAGAAATCGAGATAACAGACTTTTTTTATATAAAAGAATGGAAATGTTTTTTTGAATATTTACAGATAAATTGCAAACAGATAAAAACATTGGCAGGATTATTGTAATAACCTGCAGATTCATAAGAGTGTATATTTAAAGTAGATAATTAAATGAGCAAATGAATTTGGATATGAAAAAGATATTAAATATTTTTAATTGGCATCAGCAAATATCTCAAGACGGCTGCACTTTGAAGGTATGGTAGGGATCTGCCCAAGGTGGTTGCAGCTAACGCACACCACTGTCTTGTGTGGCTCCAAGGTAGTTGCTTATGATACACAGATGACACATGTCCACAAAGTATTAGATCAATCTTGACTGCCTTTGATTTTATTTACAGCTGCAGAGGTGTGTTCAGTCTGAGAAATACTGAAATTTCCATTGTTTAAGCTACGTAACATCTGCACATTTTCCTCTTGCTTCTTGTTTTTCAAAGAAGGTGTGAATGAATGCTGAAGCTTGTTGCTAACGATAATATATCTTACTCTCCATTTAGGGCTCCCCCGGTACGGATGGTTCCCCAGGTACTAAAGGGCCATCGGTAAGTGATCATATAAGCTACCAAATAGTTTCTGGGCCCAATTCAAAGTGCTGCTTTTGACCTAGAAAGCCTTAAATGGCTCAGGACTTCTGTAGCTCAAGGACCGCCTCTCTCCATATGAACCTACCTGGACTCTGAGATATCTTCTGAGGCCCTTCTTTGTGTGCCTCCTCCATGAGATGTCTGGAGGGTGGCAACATGAGAATGGGCCCTTTCTGCTGTGGCTCCCTGTTTCTGGAATGCTCTCTTCAGGGAGTTTTGTCTGGTGCCTTCATTCCATATCTTTAGGCACCAGGCAAAAACCAGGTGGTGATATGATGATGGTGGTGGTGGCATGTCTTTCCTTATTTTTTTAGCTGTTTTTTTAAATTTATTTAATCATTTTTTTCAATACAAACAACAGCCACAAAAAACACATACAACAAAAACCACAATAACACTAACAACACAATTTAACAATTCAGATTTGAGTACTGATATACCTAGAACTACACCTTTTTAACAATATTTCCCCACCTCTCCTCCCCCTACTTCGCACCACTGTCCGCCTTATCGCTTAAGTATTCTCTCCAAATTTCTTCATATTTATCCATTCTTAATTTGCGTTGACATGCAATTCGTTTGTATGTAGCTAGTCTGTCCATATTGTCAATCCATGTGCTCAATGGAATCTTTTTGCGGCTCTTCCAATTCATCAAAACAAGGTTTTTTTGCTTCCAATATGGCACGGTACATCCATTTTTTTGAACCCTTGTAATCTCCCACATTTCCGGTATATAATTTAGAATTAAATTCAATTCCCCTAAATAACAAATTTTTTTTTATTACTCTAGCATAAACCAGGTGGTGATATGATGATGATGATGGCATGTCTTTCCTTATGTATATGTTGTCAACCATATTTATATGTCTTCTAGGGCTCTCCAGGCACTTCAGGTCCACCTGGCTCACCAGGACCTCTTGGTTCTCCAGGACCACAAGGCAGCACAGGTCCCCCTGGCATCAGAGGGCAAATGGTAATGATGTTCCCCTCACATTGGAAATGGTACAATATTCTACAGGGTACTGGTGTTGCTATTGCCAGCTTATAGTGCCTATGATCACTGAGTACCGACGAAATGGAGAGGCAATTCAAGTGAGATAGGTTCGTTTCAATAATTCTTAGGCATATTCCTACCAGGGCTGAGCCAGAACCTGGAACCAGAAGTGGTGCTAGGGACTTGGAGCTGAGGAACAAAGTCAAGTGTCAAAGCTGAGGAACAAAGCCGAGCGTTTGAATGGAGCAAAGCATCAAAACACATCAGGGCCAGGGAGACCATTGCTTCTCAACAGGAAATCTCTCACAGCTCTTACTATTCAAGAGGAACCATTGACCAGCCTGGCTGACCAGAGCCCATGAACGCTTTACTTTCCAGAAGCGAGTTCTGTCATTCACCACACGGAGGGAACTGCACACAGAGCTGTAGAATTGTAGCATTGGAAGGGCTCCTGAAATGCAGGAACCTTTCGCCCAAAGTGGGGCTCAAACCACCGACCCTCATAGTGTCCCAGCAGACAAAGGCTGCTGGCTCCAGTCTAGGTGGCTCTTGACAATTGGCCTTTATTTTACTGACCCCTCCTTTTCGTAAAAGACATTTCGTTCAAGCGTCCAGACATTTGACAAAACAGCAATTTGTCTGCCTACAGAACGACTGAGGTACATTTGCGCAGGTGTTAAATAGCACATGAGCCATAATTTATATCCTGGTACTAAACTGAAAAATATTAGACACATGATACAATTTACTACAGTGGTGTCTCAGCCACAGTGTCACTGCTAGTGTGTCATTGAGAACAGGGTATATAGAGGTATATAGAGTAGATCAGCAGATGCTCAGAGGAGTTCAGTGTCGTGCCAAGGTGATCATTTAGTCAGTGCAAGCATTTTGGCTTGCCAGAAGAAACAATTCCTCTTCTCCTCACCCTACGAGTTGTTCTGAGGGTTCTCCTAACCCCTGAGCCAATTTTGGATGGGAACACATGGCGAGGAGAGGGGGGAGGCCCTAATACACAAGTGGAAGTCAATGTACAATGCTTCTGTTGACAGGACTGTAGTAGAATCCAACCAATTACCAATAATTCACAAAAATCATTGTGATTTTATTTAAATGACTTTCCTTAAAAAAGAAAAAGAAATCTAACACAATGTTTTCTAACATTAAATGTTATCATCGGTCAGTGTTATCCCTATCATGTTTGACAAACCCAGCGGCACTGATTACTGTTTTAATGGCTGATATTTACTTTCAGGGAGATCCTGGTGTGCCCGGTTTCAAAGGAGAAGCAGGCCCTAAAGGTGAACCGGTAAGTCTTCCAAACATATCTTCTAGGAGCTATCCTTAGATTTTCTTCTTTCAAAAGAACACATTTCCCTCTCTAACATACTTCAGACTTGATTGCACAATCTGTTGCACCTGCTGGCTTTGAAGAAACAATGTTAACCTTGACCTTGGGAATTTTTTGGGCTTCAGGAATCCTACTCTGCTTAACACCTCATAATTTAACTCCATGTACTGAAGGGACGTGGGTGGCGCTGTGGGTTAAACCACAGAGCCTCGGACTTGCCGATCAGTTTGAATCCCCGTGACGGGGTGAGCTCCCGTTGTTCAGTCCCTGCTCCTGCCAACCTAGCAGTTCAAAAGCACATCAAAGTGCAGGTAGATAAATAGGTACCGCTCCGGCGGGAAGGTAAACGGCGTTTCCGTTCGCTGCTCTGGCTCTCCAGAAGTGGCTTAGTCCTGCTGGCCATATGACCCGGAAGCTATACGCCGGCTCCCTCGGCCAGTAAAGCGAGATGAGCGCCACAACCCCAGAGTCGGTTACGACTGGACCTAATGGTCAGGGGTCCCTTTACCTTTACCTTACTAAAGGAAAAAATCGCTGCTAATATAACATACAATTCCATTAAGAACAATGGATTCATTAACTGGAAATGCATGAGCAACTTGTGCTCTTCCCATTTTATGTGTGTGTGTGTGTGTGTGCGTGTGTGTTTGTGTGTATGTATTATACACACACACGCAGACACACACGCACACACACACGCACACACACACACACACACCAAATGCCTCACAATAGAAGTTAATCCAAACATTGTTCTAATTACTGCAATTTGCTGATGCATTGCATAGTTCTGACACTGCGTCTGTCAACAAGGGCTTCAGATGACCTTGACTCTAAAAGATCAGACGTGGCTGTGACCTGGGAGCACACCACATCAAATTACTTCCGAATAAACATGCACAGGTTTCAAAAATATGCTGATTGGTTATAGTTAATACATCGGTAATAAGTATAAACTGCACTGTATCACTTGCATGCAGCATCCGCTCATAAACAAATCTAACTCCACTTAATTTTATTTCCAATTGCAAAAATATAGTCAGGTAAAATGCATTGTGTAGTTAATCTCGTGAAAGATTGCCTTAGATACAACTTTGGGATGCCCAAGATGGCATGTATTGACCCCAGCTGTTTCTGCTGGTCAATGAAAAATGATCAGCAATAGCGTTTGCGGGACCCCTGATTTTGGCTAGTGTTTTTGTCAGATGTGTTGAATTCTCCAAGCTGGAGGCAATGGTGACACTTAGGACAGTGTACATTAAAAAAAACCACCCCAAATACCTACCTACTTACCTAACCAACCACATTTGTATTCCTCTCTTCTTCCAAGGAACTGAGAACAGTATAAATGGGGGGGGGGGGGCTTCAACCTAAGTTATTATCTCTTGTGAAGTTGGTTTGACTGGTTGATAGTGGCTTGACCAAGACCACCTGAGATCTTTGTGGTCATTGTGATCAGGAATTTGAAATCTTGTCTCACTAGTCAAATCCTAACATTCTATTCACTTGACCAGTAGCACCTTCAAGACCAACTAAGTTTGTTCCGGGTGTAAGCTTTCATGTGCATACACACTTCAGGTATCTGAAGAAGTGTGCATGCACACAAAAACTTAATTTTTATTTATTTATTTCGACTGCGTCAGACCAACGTGGCTACCTACCTGATCCTATTCACTGCCAGTTGCATGTAGATTCTCTGAATCACTGCTTTACTATCAAAGTTAACCTCCAAACCAACATAGGTGGAATTGTTCTGTAGATAAATGATTGTTGTGTTGCTTAGGAATTTGCTTCCCATGTTTGCAGCTGAGTTTTGAAAATGCACATTATTCATTTAGCTTGTGTATACAGAAACACAATTTTGTTCTGAATGGAAGGTTTATGGATATATCACACAATTAGTAATGATAGAATTCTGAGTAATTATAGAATTAATTCCCTCTAATGCTGATTGGCCTGTGTTCCAGAATTGCCGGAACCTTAGAATTTATGCAAGCAAGGAAACAACCGTTAAGGATTATTATAGAAATGCAGTCCATTCAGGCATCCTTCATGCAACATTAGCTTCTGCTGCTGAAACGGAAAAGGAAACACAGCATTTTAAACATACAGCCATGGCTATCTGTCATGTTGGAAATGAATGTTTGTCTTTGTATGCCTGATTATATGAATGACTCATGGGTACTTGCATATCTTTTAAAAATGGATTTTTCTTCTCCTCTAGGGTCCACATGGCCCTCAGGGTCCAATTGGCCCTGTTGGTGAAGAAGGGAAAAGAGGTCCTCGTGGCGACCCAGGGTCAGTTGGCCCTCCTGGACCTGTGGGAGAAAGGGTAAGGAAGAAAACAAATTAAAAAGCAAACGAAGACCTAAGTAGCTTTGCCTAGATTCTGTTCAAAAGCTCCAGGCAGGTTTCTTTTTGTTCCCGAGGCATAAAACCCACATTTTATAAACTACTGTGGTAAAATTGCAATAACTGACAATTTGACTGTCCTGTGTCTGGAGGTGGTTGGAGGATGGATGGTGGCTAACAGAATGAGGTTGAATCCTGACAAGACAGAAGTACTGTTTTGGGGGGACAGGGGGCAGGCAGGTGTGGAGGACTCCCTGGTCCTGAATGGGGTAACTGTGCCCCTGAAGGACCAGGTGCGCAGCATAGGAGTCATTTTGGACTCACAGCTGTCCATTGAGGCACAGGTCAATTCTGTGTCCAGGGCAGCTGTCTACCAGCTCCATCTGGTACGCCGGCTGAGACCCTACCTGCCCACAGACTGCCTTGCCAGAGTGGAACATGCTCTAGTTATCTCCTGCTTGGACTACTGCAATGCGCTCTATATGGGGCTACCTTTGAGGGTGACCCGGAAACTGCAACTAATCCAGAATGAGGCAGCTAGACTGGTGACTGGGAGTGGCTGCCGAGACCATATAACACTGGTCCTGAAAGACCTACATTGGCTCCCAGTACGTTTCTGAGCACAATTCAAAGTGTTGGTGCTGACCTTTAAAGCGCTAAATGGCCTCGGTCCTGTATACCTGAAGGAGCATCTCCACCTCCATCATGAAACATGAAATTTATTACGGTCAGAGACCAGCTTGTGAAACACAAATGGAACTACAACCCCAAAAGGAATACAAACATTTAAAACAATATACAATGATGGATTTTAAGTTTAAAAATACAGTAGGCATATAAACACATAAAAACTTTAAGATAGACTACCATAGAGAAATGACCCAGAGTCGCCCGTGGATCAGAGTTTGGGAATTTTCTTAACAAACTATATTGAATCGGGGGATGGTCTGCGCCTACAGATCCACCCCCATCATAATTTTTGGAGCAATCGTCATGGATCTTTGCAATTACCAAATTACGAATCATCTGTGTTTTACATTTGTGCAATCTGCAGTTTTGATATTATTATTTTTAAAATTTCTATATAGCTTTATATTTTTAAGAAAAACCTCAAAGCAGTTTACAGCAATAAACATTTGCAAGCAATGTTTAGATATTTAATCCATTTCTAAAAAAATAAATGGCACATCTTTGATTCTGTAGGGTCCTCCTGGAAATCGTGGCTTTCCAGGTTCCGATGGCTTGCCAGGACCAAAGGTAAGTTGGCATGAAAGACTGTTCATTGTAGTTAAGTGAAGTATGTAGATTAAGGCACTTAATAATGGGAGGCAGGCTTAGTAGAAATGCTGGATTATCATGGTGCAATTACATGCCCTGGTGTCGCAGCCACCCGCTGCCCCATAGCCAAAGAAATGACACACAGCAATGGCTTGGATCAAACCAGGCCACAAATTTATTGACTGCAGATGTCAGATGTATGGCATAGGCATTGGGTACAACCGCTGATATCCAGTATATTTACTGGAAGTAAAAATTGGGTCAACCTGATGACACGGAGGTCCTATGACATATATCAAATAGGAAAACTCCTGTGGGGTCACTGACTTGAGGAGTGCTATGGCCTAGCCGCTGTCTGGATGTCTGGACAGAAGCAACTCCTTCTGGATCCCTTTCATGGCTTGACAGGAGAAGAAATAGGAAAAGTAGACCAGAGGTTCTTCATGTATGCCACGACTGCCGCTAGAATTTTGGTAGGCCCAAAAGGGAAAATACAGAAACTACCAACATTGGAAGAGTGGCAGACAAAAATGGTAGAATATGCGGAATTAGCAAAACTGACCTACAGGATTCATAACCAAGTTCAGAAGAGAATGGAGTAAATTTGTGGAACATATAAGTAATAATTGTAGAAGTTTAAAGACTGTAGCAGGATTAAAATAAATCTTAGGATGTGGATAGGATATTGTCAAGAAACGGAGGAAAGTAAAGTGTAAAATGGAAACCCGCTGAAGGGAGGGAGGGAAGTCTGCGTTCGGCAGAGCAATGGAAAATAAGTGGGTATAAGATTATGGAACTTTACTGTATTTGTTTTGTTTGTATTGATGTTAAAGAAAAGCCAATAAAAAGGCATTTAACAATAAATAAATAATGGGATACCTACCCCTGAGTTGAGGAGGGGCAGGCAGAGGCTAGAGCCTCCCCTCCGACCAGGACTAAGGCTTACCCAATGCCTAAACCGCCAAACTTATGACTATTGCTATGAGGTAGGCAAAACCACCAGACATGACCAACTGGTGTGGTGGAAAATTCCTGTTCAACCCCGAATACGGTGATCAACAATGCCTATCGCGAGGTCAAGCACAGCACCAATTGCCAAAGATAAGGGAAGGCGGGTGGGAGACCCAACGAGGAACGTTCTGCGGAGGGAGAGGCAGGTCACCTTATATATCCAAGGAGAGGACCCAAGTGAAACCTGTAGGCTCAGTTGGTCCCACCCTTCGGGAAGAGCCTGTGTCCTAGCTCGCCCATGATTGGCCAGTTTGCAGGCAGGCTTGCATCCGGCTTACTGGCTGGCGTGGAAGACCGTTTGGCTCCTTGCTGGCTGGAAAACCCCTGCAGTTGCACCACATCGGACTGCACAGGTCATTGGCAGAGGAAGGGGGTGCAGTGGGTATGGGCTGCCCCGGGTGTCATCCCTGAGGGGGGTGAAATCGCTGCCCTGCCCCCCGGGAAGCTCCTGCAGCCAATCGGAAGCTGCAGAAGCCCCATCGGAAGTTTGGGTTCCAAAAGACGTTTGCAAACAGGAACACTCACTTCCGGGTTTGCGGCATTCGAGAGTCAAAGTGGCCGAGGACCAAGGCATTCAGGATCCAAGGTGCAACTGTATAGTTATTTGTCCCTTCTCAGCGCATCTTCATTTGCATGAACTCCTATGTTGTTAATAGGGCACGTTAGCGTGCATAGGCATTTGCCCACATATTTGTTTTTGCTTCAGAATATTTTTAGTCCGCTTTTTGCACTGGCCGATAGGATTTCTGAGGAAAACAAGTGCTTTTTAAATGAATTCTGGATTGGCTTTATTGTAATATACCTCTCAGAAATAAAATCCCGTGGTACACACACTCACACTCCCTTTAATTATGTCCACCACTGACTAACGTGACTTGGCTTTCCCTTGCAGGGCGCTCAAGGAGAACGTGGTCCTGCAGGAGCTTCCGGTCCTAAAGGAAGTCAAGGTGATCCCGGTCGCACAGGAGAACCAGGCCTCCCAGGTGCCAGGGTAAGAGAACTCGTTTGTCTCATTTCCAAGGGACAGAGGTGAATGGTCAGTTCAGGACGTCTGAAGCTTAGACTGATTTGAGAGGGCCCACCAACATTTTCTGCTGTAAAATCGTCTAGGCATTTCATTGGCTGGTAACGTAAAAGAAGTTTTAGTGGGAGAATTCCGAACATCATATAGAGATAGATGTATAGAATTCTTCAGTCTGTGGAATTCTGTGGAGGGCTTTGTCTTTTTTATAGCTCAATATGGTGACAGCCATAGCTAAAATAATGTGATAATACAGGTGGTGACCTTTTCAGATGCATCCAGCTGATGCACAATTGATGGCATGAGGGTCCTTTTGGACCCAGAAAAAGGCAGAAAGGGGTAGAATGGGGCAGAACAAGGGCAGGGCAAAGCAGAGCACAATGAGGGGGCTGGAAATGGAACCCCTGCATGGAATGGTTGCCCCCTGTATTATGAAAATGTCTAAATATGCCTTATGAATATACGTGACTTGGAGTCAAGTGCTAAAACGGATGCTGTTTTGTAATATCTTCCTTTTATAGGGTCTTACAGGGAACCCAGGTGTTTCAGGTCCAGAAGGAAAATCTGGACCCTTGGTAAGTACATTTAGACATCTCTAGGGGATGGGATTTGATTGACTGTGCTCTGGACTTCCTCTTGGTTCACACTTGGTGCTGACCTTTAAAGCCCTAAATAGCCTCGGCCCAGTATAACTGAAGGAGCGTCTCCACCCCCATTGTTCAGCCCAGACACTGAGGTCCAGTGCTGAGGGCCTTCTGGCGGTTCCCTCACTGAGAGAAGCAAAGTTACAGGGAACCAAGCAAAGGGCCTTCCTGGTAGTGGCACCTGCCCTGTGGAATGCCCTCCCATCAGATGTCAAAGAAATAAACAACTATATGACATTTAAAAGACATCTGAAGGCAGCCCTGTTTAGGGAAGTTTTTAATGAATGATGTTTGAATGTATTTATAATCTTTTGTTGGAAGCCACCCAAAGTGGCTGGGGAAACCCAGCCAGATGGGCAGGGTAGAAATAATAAATTATATTATTATTATTATTATTATTATTATTATTATTATTATTATTATTATTATTATTTTACTTTACATAGGGAATATGCTGGCTAAAGTTGTCAGTCCAAGGTTGCTTCCAGATGGGGCATAATATTGCAATTGGGTCATTCAGATATTGCAAAAAGGTTGTCAGCTGCAGGTGGTGGGTTGTCGTCATGGCTTTTAAAAAGCTCGCTGGGCTTTTTGTAGAAAGCGTAAATGCAGATTGATCAGGGAAAATATGAGCTTGCATTTTGACAATGTCATGTGGATGCTTTAAAAAAATTAAATGCATGAGCAGCACTAATCCAAAGAATTTAGATATAACACTTTAAATACTGAATGGGATCGCCTACTGAATACTGACCACAGATGGATTTAATGAAAGCAGATAGTTATACACTGCGGCTGCAGTCTTACATATGCACTTATGCATGCGTATGTCTCATCGAATGCAGCAACTAAAAATAAAGTAGGATTGTGTTGTGTGAATTAAACTTTGATTATTATTTTTTAATTCAACCAGATTATAATGTTGGAACTCACAACTGCTCCCCCTAACACTTGAAACTGCTATGATTTAAATTATGTCGCTATGGCATCTGCATGTGAAATCAGAAACACAAACTGCAGAATTCAGTCTACAAAGTACATATGCCTGCTCAGTTGATGGGGCTAATGGCGGATTGGTGCAAAAACAACTACTGTAAAGAATATTGGAATAATTGCCCCAAACTCTTCTGCTACTCTTCTGGAGAACCACACTTCCCCCCCCCCCCCATCCCTGTTTTATAGCCTATGTTATGAAAACATTATCTTCCCTTTCCTTATCAACTGCATGGCTTGCATTAAAGAAGGTATTAGATTCAGATTCTTTGCACCTTTCTCCCTTCCTCATTCCTTAAAAGGCTCTGCAGTGGTTTGTGCAATGGTTCTGAAGGCCATGTGCACATGGCTGTCATTAAGGGAAGAAACCGGACCAAATTTGTTTAATATTTCAGCATTAAATGCTTGGGGTTTTTGGTTTTTTTTTGCAGGGAGCTCCAGGAGAAGATGGGCGACCAGGCCCGGCAGGTCCAATAGGAATTCGAGGCCAGCCGGGTAGCATGGGTCTCCCTGGGCCAAAAGGCAGTAGTGTACGTATTATTTCTTTATCTACAAGGTATTTTGGAAAGTGGTTTGTCTGATGATTGTCTATAAACACCTCTTGAGAGATCATTGCCAAACTTGTCATCACGATTGTGGTTCGAGGACCCGACCCCCGCAATGTGAAATGAATACACAAGGACACGTGATATAAGGTTAATGGGCAAGGAAAGGCCACAACTTTCCCTGGCCAACAAATTAAAATGTAAGGCAAACCCACTCAGTCACCCAGACCAGCCAGGCAATCGGACGGGCAAGGGCAATAGAGGGAAAAAACATACAGGCACCCTGGCCAAAATTAAAATAAAACACACAGCCACCAAGGCAGAGGCCGGGGAAGGAAAGTGAGGAGACAAGGGAGATAGAAAGACGGCACTCATACTCAGACCTCGCTGGTGGTGGAGAGACCATGTGCTGGGCAAAGGAAAAAGCTGCAGCTTAAGAAAGGTAATTCACACTTAAACCACCCAAACAAATCCAGCACCAGGAGTGGGGAAAAATAAAATGTAGGGTTTTACACAGAAAAGAGGACACAGCAAAACAGCAAGGCAAACTTGGGTGCCTAGGTTTTTTAAAAGCAGTAAAGCAATGAGCGCATGCAAGCCTCCTAAATTTAAAAAGGCAAGCCAGGAACCAGACAGCCTCCACACACACAAACACCCCCCGACTCCAAACCTCGTGGCTGAGCTCTTCCCTGCGATGACTTCCCTTGCGATGACTCGTGACGAGACGATGGCGAAGAATGAGGCCGAGGAGAGGCTGGCGCTGCAGCAAAAGGCTGCTGAGCACGCCCCCTCGGAGGCACCTGGTTGGGTGCCTGCCGAGGGGCGTGGGCGCCAGCCAGGAGAGGTGGAGGCAGGGGGCTAACGCCCCCTGCTAGGGGCGGTGCTCGGGCTCCCGCCCACATCCACTCCCCTCTCTTCCAGGGAGGAGAGTCTTTATCAAGATGAAGGAGCTGGCTTCCATCTATGTTTGGGTGCAATCAGACGCCATTTTGAATCATGATGGTGAACAAAAATGTTCCAGACTGCACTGGTTTAGACACCTCTGGAGATAACACTGACAAATTTGGCACAACCATTTCCCACACCAAAGAGCGGATTGTGATGTACGTTTGCGAAAGGTCAGATTCATTTTGAATCAAGATGATGGATTGAAATGTTCCAAACTACACTGATTGGGACACTCTTCAGATATTTGACAAACACACATGGATCTGCTTTGCCTTGGTGAAAACCTAGAGAAAACAATGTCTCTGTTAGTTTAGAGTTCCAACACCGGGCATTTTGTTTGAGACCATGCAGGGATTTCTTGAGAGCACAAACCAATCCCTTCTTTACCTGTACTCCAACAGATGGTGGCATATAAATTCACTCACCCAGGGCCCCAGTAGAAAATGCTGTGTTCACATCGTGATGTGAAATATGCATTTTCTCCTCTGCAGCAATTCTGAGCATAAGCTCTCATTACTTGACGGTGGGTGAATAGGTCTCGTGATAGTCTTGACCTGGTAGCAGAGGATGGTTATGAACATCCCGTCTCTGTCACTTCCCACATTGTGGAATGAGAACATACACGGTCATGTGATTAAAAAAACCCCAATCCCATGACTGCAAGCATGGGAAAAGAATCCTAACAGTGTCCATGATTTGGCACGATGGTTCCTGAGATCGAGAAATGGGATTTGATGAACCAAACTGTTCCAAACTGCATTGAAGGCAGTTTGGTAAACAGCAGTCATGGAGTGGGAGCCGGTGGAGTTGTCATCAGTGGGAATGGCTGGCACCTGAACCTCACTCGTCCATGAAACATATTGGAGGCAATGTTGTGGGAGAGTGAAAGGGCCAAGATGGAAGGGCAAGCAAGCATTGCACAGCTGCCAAGCACATACAGCAGCAGTGCAGGAGCAGATCGCCGAGGGTGCAATCCTGTTGCCTGTAGGGGTCTGCTTTGCCATTGTGTTCTGTCCAGGGAACATGTTGGTAGAGCAGCACCCAGCAGAATGTAGCCCTCCTCTCTGCGGAGGGTGGTTGCAGGGGTGGGGAACATACCGTATTTTTCGCTCCATAAGATGCACTCGGCCATAAGACACACCTAGTTTTCAGAGGTGCTATGATGCTCATATACTGCTTGTGGGCTTCCCACAGGCATCAAGCTGGCCACTGTGTGGCGACAGTGCTGGCCATTGTCTCTGTGCAGCGCCCCTTCAGTGAAGCAGGAGGAGGAACAGAAGGGGCTCCGTTCCTCCTCCCGCTTCCCAGAAGAGGTGCTTCGCTGAAGGGGCGCTGCGCAGCTCTTTCTCTCTGTGCAGAGCCTCTCCTGCGAAGCGCCATTTGCTCCATAAAGCACACTCACATTTCCCCTTACTTTTTAGGAGGAAAAAAGTGTGTCTTATGGAGCGAAAAATACGGTAGCATCTCATGCTGCTTCCCCCTCCTGGCTGTCTAGGGTTTAAAAAGCCCTAGTTAAAAATTAGTCACATCCTGTAAATTAATTCGGGTCTGGATCCTGGTTGAGTGTTTCCCTGGTTGACCAGCATCAGGTCACTGGATGGGAGCCATGTACGGCCCTAAAAACCAACAAATTCCATTATCCATTTATAAATCCCAACATATATCTATAGAATCATAGAACTGTAGAGTTGGAAGGGACCCTGAGGATCATCTGGTCCAACCCCTTGCAATGCAGGAATATTTAGGTGTCCCATACGGGGATCGAACCTGCAACCATGACGTTATCAGCACCATGCTCTAACTAACTGAGCTATCCAACTGACTGCCCATCCATCCATCCATCTGTCTGTCTATTCCTGAGCAGTGCTGTGTACGTCCTGCTAGTGTCTTAATAGTTTACACTGATATATCAAGCTGGCTACATTTTGACTTACAATAATAGAAACATAAATAATATACTCCCCCCCTTTTTTTTTGCAAATTAGGGAGACCCTGGAAAACCTGGAGAAGCAGGCAACGCTGGTGTCCCAGGGCAGAGAGTAAGTATTATTATTTTTAGTACTTTTCATTGTTTAAATACAACAACCTTTCGCTTTGCCACAGACACATATGCATATGTGTTCGCCAAATCACTATTCTTTTATTATATTATTTTAGGGAGCTCCTGGAAAAGATGGCGAAGTTGGCCCTGCTGGTCCCGTTGGTCCGCCTGTAAGTTTCCAAGCAAAGCTATATGAGTAAATTATTCTGGTATTCCTTATTTGGCACGAATGCTTCCCCAAAGTGAGAATACTGGTTGTACTACAAATTTTCTACTTTGATGACTATAATTTGAGCTATTTGTCCACACAAATGTATATGTCTGATTCTCTGATACATTTGTGTTTTTTAAATAAGTCTATCGGAAGGATTATGGGACGGGACATTCATGAATATGGACATATGTCAAAATGTGACGTAGGTTGGAGTGAAGACCAAGAGGCATAGGACTGTTGTATGAGCAGGTGGAAGGCAAAGACTGCAGATATACAAGATGTTAAAAATATCACTAGGGGAATCCAGTTTCTCCCCCTCTTGTAACATTGTCAAAATTGGAAGAACAGGTGTCTTATTCTATTCCTGCTATTGACTACTGACACTAAAGCAATCTATTTTAGAGTTGTCTGGAGACCACAAGATTAAGTTTGGACCCCAATTTGATGCTTTGAAAAACTGACCGATTTTCACTGTAACCCTTCGGAGGCTGCCCAGTTTGAGTCTGGTCCAAATCCCAGTTTTGGGGGAAAACAAGTCTCTGTGCCTCTGTGCCTTCCCTTTCACTATTACGGGGGGGGGGGGGGATTTAAAAGTGGTTATACCTTTCATTTTCTTCTGACAGCCTTTGATGGTGTTTTCATAGGCTATGAGATTAACCCCACTCAATGGACCAGAATGTGGTCTAAACCCCCCTTTAAATCCATATCAACAAAAAGAAAAGAACTCACACTGAAACTCACCTACAGGTGGTACCTAACACCAAGGAAACTAGCGCTAATACACCCAGGAACCTCACCAAAATGCTGGAGAGGGTGCACCTCCTCAGGCACATACCTCCACATGTGGTGGGAGTGTCCCAAAATTCAACTATTCTGGACAACAGCCATACAAGAAATATGTAAAATAACTAAGCAGTAATAGACATCACCCCAGAATTGGCCCTACTAAACATCTTCCAAGACAACAATGCCCATTTACACCACAAAGAACTTATAACCCACCTGCTCTCAGCAACCAGAAACATCATAACCAGACACTGGAGAGACCTGTCAGGAGTAAGCATGGACCAATGGTACCAAATAGTATGGGAAACAGCCCTACTAGAAAAATTAACTAATAAACTGAAACTGACACGGGGACAAACAGAAGAAGACACCTTCACCCCGGTATGGCTCCCCTTTATCACATACACAGCCCAACAGGACAATGACAATAATCCACCAACAGCATACAAATCAATATGGCTAACCTGATCCAAAACACCCACCCACCTCACTCACAAACGAAAACAAAGATCACCACAGCCAATCACAAGCAAACAATCACACCCTAAGCCAACCCCAACCTCTCTCACCACCAAAGGAACACAAGTGAACAACACAAGCAACGCTGACACCAAACTCTACATACATTAAACATAATAGAAACACCGCCACCCGACCCCACCCCCATCCATCCTCCCTCTCCCCACCCCCCCCTTTCTTTTTTCTTTCTGTTTTCTTCTCCCCCTAATGCCTCAACAAATGAAACGGATTTGTAAAAACGTTACATGGAAGAAGAAGAAGAAAAAAATACGAGGCACTACACTTCTGTAAAACAAGAAAATCCTTAATAAAAATATTTTTTTTTTAAAAAAAAAACCCAGTTGCCTCTCCTGGGTGGTGGAAGCCTGCCAAATTACAGTCAAATAGGTCCAAGAGTTTTGGTGCTAAGTAGCTTTACGTACACACACGAACACACTCATGTGAAAATATTTTATTTTTGGGGGTGGGGTGGGGAGAATAATTGGGTTAACTCTGCAGCCTTGACATCTCATTATGAGACATGGGCATAGCCAAGGGGGCAGGCAGGGGGCAGCTGCCCCCCAAAATCAATACAAATCTGAGGTTTTGCCCCCCTAACAAAAGCTTGCCCCCTTAACAAAAATCCTGGCCAAGTTTCAGAAGAATAGCTGCAGTGGTTTTCATGCAAGGTAGCGGGCGTGGTTAAAAATGATAAACTTCCCTACTGTTTTAGTAAAGAATACAATTGTTTGTTTCTTTTTAGGGACTAGCAGGAGAAAGGGGGGAACAAGGTCCCCCGGGTCCTACAGGTTTCCAGGTGAGTATTTATCAAATTTATTTTCAGTATAACCTACCGAAGGGCTTTTGAGTGCACACTACATTAAATAAAAGAATGAAATATCAACTAAAATAATAAAAAACCATATTTGTAAAGCACCCCATGCTTTCTTAACCCTAGTCACTGTGAGTGTAGTGCAAAGCTATCATGTAATTGGGAAATATCTAATAATGGCAATATTCAGAGCAGAGAAGTTAGCCTGGTGAATGCTTCTATTGGTGCCTTCATTAGATCGACTTGGGATGGAACTAGAAGGGCTCTCAACTAATCATGGATATTGCAATGGGACATGGGAAGGAAGGTGGCCACAATCCCACTCGGGACCTTTTTAGGAGGGTTGACAATTAATTAAAACAATTTCTAACATGAAAAGTCCTCTTTCATTGTATTTTCATTCTTTCTCAAAGTTATACACCAGATGCAACCTAGCCTCAAAACAGTATGCTCTTATGGATTACAATTTGTCCTCGTTGATTAAAATTGACACTCACTGATGGGAATCTCTGGTCCGTGAGCCAAATTGGGTTCAACAGGCCTCCCAATTTGGCCTCTAAGGCTGCTTTGGGCCACCTGCCACTCACCTGCCATCGTATGGCATGGGGCAGGAAAAGACGGCATTGCAAAGGAACAATTGGAAGCCTTAGAGTATGCTCCTTATTTATTGCTCCTTTGTAGCACTGACTTGCCTTTTGTGCTGTTTAAATCTGGCACCGGATGCAACTCTTGCTGTCTTTTTGGACGTGATTGTATCTACCTGACATCATATAACATCAGGTGATTGACATGTAGAGAGCCCCACCCACCTGTTCAGTGCTCCAGGTGAAAGTGGTTCCCCACCCCTGAGTTAAAAAATTATTAAACTGATCATGTTTTGCAGCCCTATCATAAAAAATGTCAACTTTCATATCCTGTGAAGAGGAGGTACTTTAGCAAAAATGGAACAATCCATTACGTTTTTCAGTTTAAATATGCAGTGGGGCTGATATCCTATACCACCATTCCTGGATGCAAGTAATAATAATAATAATAATAATAATAATAATAATAATAATAATAATAATAATAATAATTTATTATTTATACCCCGCCCATCTGGCTGAGTTTCCCCAGCCACTCTGGGCGGCTCCCAATCAAGTGTTAAAAACAGCACAGCGAGTACATTTCTTTTCTCAGGTTACTCACGATTGCTCTGTTGCAGAAGTTTCCAACTGGTGGTCCACAGACCCCAAGGGGTCTGTGTAACCCACCCAGGAACATACCCGTCAACTGTCCAAGTCACCCCATTTTGGGAGGCCGTGCTCTTGTGTGAGAGCATGATGCCCCAAAATGCACACAATAGTGAGGATGCGCATCTCGTGTGAGATCGTGTGGGTCATGTAACTCAGGCAGGCGTGTGACCCAGAAGACACACATCCTGGTTCTGCACTGGGACATGATGGAGGGTATGGTGGCACCATTCACATAACAAAAGATGTCAACATTTTCAATAGTAGAGGGTCCATGGCTGGGTTTTTGAAAAACAGGGGGTCCACAGTACTTAGCTAATTGGAAACCACTGTCCTATTGTAGTCCATATAAAATACCAGAGACAATCCTTCCATTGTGTTTTCCTAGATGTACAGTGACCTTTCTGCTCATTTCCCCACAGGGTTTACCTGGTCCTCCAGGTCCTCCAGGTGAGGGCGGAAAGCCAGGTGATCAGGTAACTATGTTTTAACTTCCTTTCCCCTCTTCCTGTGGTTCCTTAAATTTATTTTTTCATATCTTCTGCATATACAAATTCATTTAACTTACTCATTTAATTATCTACTGTAAATATAGACTCTTATAAAGCTGCAGGTTATTACGATAAACCTGCTAACATTTTTATCTGATTACAATTTATCTGCAAATATTCAATAAACCACTTCCATTCTTTTATAAAAAGTTTGTTATCTTGATTTCTTATTCCTTTGGCAAGTTTTGCCATTTCTGCATATTCCATAAGTTTTTGTATCCATTCTTCCTTTACTTGGACTTCTGCTTCTTTCCATTTTGAGGCAAATAATATTCTTGCTGCTGTAGTAGGATACATAAATAAATTTCTACACAATTTTGGTAGTTCTGTCCCTATAATTCGCAAAAGAAAATATTCTGGGCTTTTAAAATAAAAGTTATTTTGAACATCCTTTTCAATTCATTATATATCATTTCCCAGTAAGCTTTAACCTTGCTACAAGACAAATTTTTAAATGTTAAATGTATTGTAAAATTAATGAAAAATATAAATTTGAAAAGCATAAATAATAATAAAAAAATGATGTTTTAACTTGCCATTCATGTTAGCTTGCTTTATAACATTCTTTGGCCATTTCACGTGTTGTAGTGCAATATCTCGTGTGTTTCATTATGAATCAGTTCCTCGTCCTTTTTGGGGCTGGTATATTTTCAGCATGAACAACTTCACTTCAGAACAATGCTTTTAAAGCCAGCCTAACAATGATGAATAGAAAGAAAAAGTTTCCCTGGATTTTCTCTGTTTAGTAGTCAGTAATGATTTATTTGCTCTCCTCTTATAGGGTGTTCCTGGTGATCCTGGAGTTACAGGCCCTTTGGGTCCAAGGGTAAGCTGTGCTTTTGCTTTTGTTCTGAAACTGTTAACCATAGTTTCTTGGTTCAGCCGAAAAGGTCAACCAGTGCTATTTTTCTAGAAAAAGAGGTGCCGGAACTCCCCATGAACTCCCCACTTGTTCTCTTATAATGACAATGGCGTCCACCTGAGGGGTGTTGGGGAAAAAAAAAAGCCCTGCGGGAAACTATAGTTAATGGAATACTTCCTAGTTTGTTTGGTCACTCACATGAAGGTCAAAGCAAAATATGATTGTCTGAATATGACTCTTGTATTTTCAGTTTGTTCATATGTCTATATGTTTACACTGCTAGTTACAGTGGTGCCCCGCAAGACGAATGCCTCGCAAGACGGAAAACCCGCTAGACGAAAGGGTTTTCCGTTTTGGAGGTGCTTCGCAAAATGAATTTCCTATGGGCTTGCTTCGCAAGACGAAAATGTCTTGCGAGTTCCTGCGGGTTTTTCCCCTCCCCCCTTTTTCTAAGCTGCTAAGCCGCTAAAAGCCGCTAAAAGCGCTAATAGCGCTAATCCGCTAAGCTGTCAATGGGCTTGCTTCGCAAGACGAAAAAACCGCTAGACGAAGAGACTCGTGGAACGGATTAATTTCGTCTTGCAAGGCACCACTGTACATTTCTATACCGTTTTTCCTCCATGGAGCTTAAAGCAGCACACATGTGGCTGCACTCCCAAGATAATCTCCCATTCAGGTACCAGCTAGGCCTAGATCTTCTTAGCTTTAGAGATGAAAGTACGTCAGGTGGCAGCAAACCACTCTCTCTGACCCAGTGTTGGTGTCACAGTTTCAACTAGTAAAGACACTTCAGCAACTTGTGGCAATTGTGAGGAACTCTTTGACTTACCATCTGTGTGGCATATGAGGCCTTTGCATAAAATGTGCAGCGTCAGCTGAAACATTTCTGCTCTGTAATAAAGATATAGTACTAAACCACGTTTCCCTTATCGATTGCCTTTTCACAGGTGAGGGAACTTGCACCTGTTTCTTGTGCAAGGGAGCGAGTGGAGAAGGGAAAATGCAGGCCTAGCATAATATGCTGTACAAAATGTCACCAATGTCAATGATGGATTATTTTTTAAACTCTATTTTTGAACAACTCATATCCAGTGTCTGCAGAATTCACTATCTCCTTGTCCTGTAATAATTATGAGCATTAC
The DNA here is from genome assembly GCF_964106915.1 of Podarcis gaigeae. Lineage (NCBI taxonomy): Eukaryota > Metazoa > Chordata > Lepidosauria > Squamata > Lacertidae > Podarcis > Podarcis gaigeae. The sequence continues at coordinate 119,850,657 of NC_139678.1, read as the reverse complement.
AGCCAGCAAACCCAGAGTGGCTAGATAATTGCTTAATATGTCTATTTCCAGGGTGAACGTGGCAATCCAGGTGAGAGAGGAAATCCAGGAGCGTCTGGTCTTCAGGGGGAAAAGGGAATGGCTGGAGGTCAAGGTCCTGATGGTCCAAAGGTAATTTTGTGTGTGCGCGCGTCCTATTCAAAACTGACAAGGCAAACCAGCATGTACAAAACAATTACGTTCTGGAAAAATCCAGCAAGATGCTGGTCAGATGATGATCCTATCAAATTTTAGTGGGTGACTAAGGAAGCTGAGAATACACAGGAAAATTAAATATTAAGGGACAGTTTAAAGCATCCATTTCATATAATGGTACGGTGGAAGTCTTTCCTGTCTTAACCTTGGTACAGATGTGGCCCACATCATGCTCTTTCGTGTTGCACAACTAACCAAGGTAGCTGACATTGCCTTGCAGAAAAGTTTATAATTTACTTGTCCACAAAAATGGCGACTTGCTCTTTGTGTGCACCTGTGTTGCTTGTGCTTTAAAAGAAAAAAGAAGCAGTTCTCTTCTAGTTTAAACGAACTTCCTTGCTTGGTCACTCATAGGCAATTCTTGCTCACCACTGACAGTTGTATGTCTGTCTACAAGCCTGGACTAAAGAGCACAGCTGTGATTTTAATCCCCACCCCCAAATTGGCAGAATAGGCCCATCTTTAGTAGTATTGTATCATTAACCTCAGGAGAAATCTACTTGGCTCCCTGTTGGTCAGGAGCCATGCATTTATGTAATCCATTCCCTTCTTGTATATAACCCACATTTTCCAGGGATATGTGACTAGATTGGGTTTGCAAGTGTGTGGCTTCGCCCAGCCAAACACAAGCTTCCAGCTATATATTGTGATCTGCTGTTTATATGGTATCAGTCAGGCAGTAAACCCGGAACATTTTCCAACCCTGGCGTGTTGCCATTTGTGGCTGGTGGGATTCATTCTTACTGGTGGGCCATGGATTGGGAAGATCTGGACTAGATCTAGGTTTAGGAGAAACATGCAAGTGTACTCCAGCATCCTAACATGAGCATTGGTGTTTTTTGGGTTTTTTTGGCTCATTAATTATTATTAGGTTTTCAAAAAAGAGATCAACAAATTTATCAAATCTCAAATTAATTTCCAGTTTAATGTATCTTTAGAGGTTGACTTCCGACTCATACTTCCATAGTACTTTTTTTTTTTAATCGCCCGCCCTTTCCTACCGCATTATACAAAGAGATCTCCTCTGTTACAAAACCTGATGTAATTATGGTCATCTTTCTGCCATTGCTTAAGCTAACGTGAGCATTGTTGACATCTGTTTTCCTGCAAAAACTTTAAGCAGAAAAATATAACAGAAAAATGAAGAGGAGATACAAGAGGATTGGAAGAAATTTAAAGAATATTTAGCCAAATGTTGTGATATAAGATAAATAGAAAATTCTTGGAAGTAATAAATAATAAATCTACTTGGCTCCCTGTTGGTCAGGAGCCATGCATTTATGTAATCCATTCCCTTCTTGTATATAACCCACATTTTCCAGGGATATGTGACTAGATTGGGTTTGCAAGTGTGTGGCTTCGCCCAGCCAAACACAAGCTTCCAGCTATATATTGTGATCTGCTGTTTATATGGTATCAGTCAGGCAGTAAACCCGGAACATTTTCCAACCCTGGCGTGTTGCCATTTGTGGCTGGTGGGATTCATTCTTACTGGTGGGCCATGGATTGGGAAGATCTGGACTAGATCTAGGTTTAGGAGAAACATGCAAGTGTACTCCAGCATCCTAACATGAGCATTGGTGTTTTTTGGGTTTTTTTGGCTCATTAATTATTATTAGGTTTTCAAAAAAGAGATCAACAAATTTATCAAATCTCAAATTAATTTCCAGTTTAATGTATCTTTAGAGGTTGACTTCCGACTCATACTTCCATAGTACTTTTTTTTTTTAATCGCCCGCCCTTTCCTACCGCATTATACAAAGAGATCTCCTCTGTTACAAAACCTGATGTAATTATGGTCATCTTTCTGCCATTGCTTAAGCTAACGTGAGCATTGTTGACATCTGTTTTCCTGCAAAAACTTTAAGCAGAAAAATATAACAGAAAAATGAAGAGGAGATACAAGAGGATTGGAAGAAATTTAAAGAATATTTAGCCAAATGTTGTGATATAAGATAAATAGAAAATTCTTGGAAGTAATAAATAGGCTTAGGGGTAGAATAAGAATGTGTGTAGTAAATATTAAGGATTAGAATATTAATAAAGGAGAAGAGGTTAGTTAATGAAAGGAGTTAATATTATTAGAAATATGAAGTTGGAGAACTGTTATATAGGTGATTTAATGATAGAGGGGGTTCGAGGAAGTCAGTTATCAATGTAATGAGAATTAGATATTTAAAGATACAAATTTCCTTTGTGTTTAGTTGTGTTTATTGTGGTGTAATGTGTTTTTCTTTGTTATGTGGTTTGTTATGTCTTTTTTGTGATAAATGTGGAAAATCAATTTTAAAAATTGGAAAAAAGAAAGAAAAATGAAAGCCACTCCTGTAAGTTTCCATAGATATGAGAAGACCTCCTAATTTCCATTTTGCGACGGAAAAAAGACCCAATATCCTTTATTCACTGTAGGGGAATCCTGGCCCCACTGGAACTCCTGGAGATCAAGGGCCACCAGGTCTTCAGGGTATGCCAGGAGAAAGAGGTATTGCTGGAACTCCTGGTCCCAAAGGCGATAGGGTAAGCCTCCCTCCCCCATTATTTCTCCTTCAAGTACTGGTTTTCTGTCCATGATTCTGTATCATGCATTGCAAATAACTTGAACTTTCGTTATGCTTTTTTTCAGGGCAGTATAGGAGAAAAAGGCAGCGAAGGTACAGCTGGCAACGATGGCGCAAGGGTGAGTCAGTTATTGGTTTCTCTTCTTATCTCCCCCACCCCCACCCTGGTGACATAATAATGTGCTCTAAAATCCTCTTTGGATGCTCATACAATTGGGAATTCCTGGTGACGAGAAATCAACAACTATGCATGCTAAACCGTAGCAATGTGGTTTTGATATCAGGAGTTAAGAAACTGGAGTTGGTTTTGAGGATGGGGGTGGGGCTGAGACACACAGCTCCATTTATCTCTGCGCTCTTCATACTGAAGTCATTTTATTCCAGAAGTGTCACACACACCATTTGAAAGTGCCCAACCTAGTAGCTCCAGAATCAATTTTACTATAGGGTTCAAACCTTGGCAGTTTTTAAACAAAGGCTGGATAGCCCCCTGGCATATATAACATAGTTGAGATTCCTTCCTTGTGGGGGCTTGAACTCGTATGACCCCTGAGGTCCTTTCCCCAAGTTTGGGAAACCCTGCTTTCAATGCAGGACTCTGAAAATTCACTCCTTTGACTGGATATTTACTATTATTATTTATTATTCCATAGGGCCTCCCAGGTCCATTAGGCCCAGTTGGCCCCGCAGGTCCCGCTGGTGAAAAGGTAAAAGGATTTTGGTAAACACGTCAGTGTCTTTTATGGTATTCTATTACTTTTTATCTATTCCAGATTACGCACAATAATATTTTGTGTACTTTTTTCCCCCTTAAAGGGTGAACCTGGTCCTCGAGGTTTAGTCGGTCCTGCAGGCTCTCGTGGAAATCCTGTAAGTGAACAACTGAATTTACATTCCTTTTTTCCCCTTATACTTTTGTTTTTCCTTGCAAAGGTCTAGTTCCTTCTCCTCCTGCTGCTCCCGCTTGCTTGCTTACTTAGTTACTCTCTATCTGCTCCTTTCACCCCAGGATTCCCTGCCTCCACACTTAATTAGTTTCTTCTATTTAGCTTGACCAAGCTTTCTCAACTTGTTAAGTTTCACTTCCTCTTATACTGCTAACTATGCATCTCTGTTAGTCTTGTGATTCTATGCATCCACAATTTTGAGTTCCCTCGATTTCTCCCTACAATTAATCCCCCCAAAATGATTTGTTAGCCAAATAATTATATGTACATGAATATGCGTGCGCTATTTTACTCCTTTGGTAAAACTTAAAAGAGCTTTGTCGTAAAATAAGTAATTACTTTGGGCATTGAAAAGCCATCCCTACTTATAGCATATGGGAATGAGGGACATTATGACAATTACCAAGGTGAGTCCCTGAGTAGGGGGAATAAATATAGGCTTGCGCATTGCTTTCTGGGCTTCTTTCCTAAATTAACTATAACTGCACTATTAGCTTCTTTTACTAAACAAATGGTGTAACTAGTGTAGCTGTAGCATAAAATCAACTTATTTTCCAACAGAAAGTTCCTTAGAATCATTCCTATCCCACTCATGTTATTTTACTATAGAGGACTGCATTTTATGTCTTTAGAAGCAAGTTTTGAATATCCCTTTAAAACAATTTTTTCCTCTCTAAATTTCATTCTCAGGGTTCCCGTGGTGAAAATGGCCCAACTGGTCCAGTTGGTTTTGCTGGTCCCCAGGTATGCAAATCTTCTAATAAGTTTCTTTTAATCACCACCTGTTATGGCGTCCACCTTATCTTCTGCACAGTAAGATGCTAGACTATTCTGAAAGATTCTTAAAACATGGATCATTTGCTAGCATTTGTAAAATAACCCTTAAAACAGTAGTAAATGCAAGTCATTAAAACATTTTGCTGATAACAGGTTGAAACACTTTGATGCTATGGCCTTGCACGTTTACCACTCAAATTTACCCAACTGAATTTCCTTTATTTGTGCTCTGCCAAGTTATCAGTATAGGGATGTGTCATAGCTGAGAGATAGAGCATGTGCATTTTCATGCAGGACATCCTAGGAAATCTCCAAGATTCCCAGATAGGACTGGGAAAAGTTTGTGCCTGAAATCCTAGAGAGTGTCAGGGGCTGGTCTGAGAAGGAATGGTGGGAACCACTGCCCCCCTCTTCCTGCACCTTCCTGAGAAGAGGAGGACTTTATAGATTTAGAACAGTGGTTTGCAGAAGGTCATAGTTCAGAGGCTGCAGAGGGGAGAAGCTGGGAAATATTGGGAGAGCAGCAGGAAGAAGAAGCACCCGGGGAGAGACAGCTAGCAGACTCAGTGTCCCTTGAAAGCATTCCTAAACCCCCCTCTCCCAGAACCAGGCGTGCCTTGAGGGTAGTAGAACAGAAAGCTCAGAGGCAGAAAGCAAAGATCAGCCGGCGCAGGGGTGACATAAAATAGAAGGGACTGAAGGAGTGGGACTTTACTTGGAGCAATGCCATTATCTAAGAGAGACTGCATTCCTTTGTCTCTCTCTATGAATATTGAATAAACTACTTGGTAAGAACTCTTCTGGTTTTTCTGCTTCTTGGCACCCCACCGTTTGAGAGATAGGATTCCCTGAAGCCTTGACAGAGAGCCACTGCCATTCAGTGTAGACCTCATTGGACCAATTTTCTGGCTTCCGGAACAGTTCAAAAACCAAGCCACGGAAGCCGTGCTGGACATTCGGCTTCCGAAAATGGTTCAAAACCCGGAACAATCACTTCCGGTTTTCAATTGTTCGGGAGCCGAAACATACGAGTTCAAAGGTGTTTAGCTTCCGAGGTTCCACTGTATAAGGCAAGTTCTTTGGTGGAGAATAGAATACATCTAAATTAGGTAATCGATTCCAGACTACATACAGCCTTGACTATTATTTACATTGTATATGCAAGGAGTTTTGTTTTTGATTTTTAAAGGGGTGTGGGTATCTGGGGGTTGTTTGTTGTGTATATTTTTAGAAAGTGAAAAATAAAGCAGTTTAAAAATAAGCAACTTCGTATGTCCAATGTCAAGCAAATGCATTAAATAAATGAATAAACTTTGCTATCCATTGGTGTTTAGAATGTAAAGCTGGGAACCTTTCAAAGGTCTCTAACGTGGTGTTTCCTTCTGTGTGTCCGTGTTTACAGGGGCCTGATGGTCAGCCAGGTGTGAAAGGTGAACCTGGGGAGCCTGGGCAGAAAGGAGATGCTGGATCTCCAGGACCCCAGGGTCTTGCAGGGTCTCATGGACCACCAGTAAGTAAAAGCAGCGCTGGAAAAGGTGGTGCAGGATTTCTGTCTATTGCAGCAACTGAATATCTCCTTTGTTTTTTCATTTCCATTCAGGGTCCTTCTGGGGTTCCTGGGCTAAAAGGTGGCCGTGGTACTAAAGGACCCCCAGTAAGTAGATTTGCTTTCTATTAATTTAATAATTTAGTTTAATAAAAAATATTGGGAATCTCTAGGCCTTACTTGATATTGGTTCGTGTTTTGCTTATGATAATTAAATGAAATGCATGATATATGGATGTTTGTTTTATAGATACGGTGCAATTTTTCTTGTCTCATGTCTTGTCCGTGTCTGTTTATTTCTAGGGTGCTACAGGATTCCCCGGATCTGCTGGAAGAGTAGGGCCCCCGGGACCTACTGTAAGTTGAAACATTTTTTGGGAGGTTGTTAATTTTTTTTTTAAAAAATCCAAGTATAAATATACATTCTAAATGAATGCAAATTTATTAATACAAATCTAGCATCATTTGCTTTCAATAGGTTGATTCTGAGTTTGACTAGCATTGAACAACACCCTACCATTTTTGATTAGCCAAGTGGGCCAAGTGCTAAATTTAGACTGGGTAACCTATGCTCTTCCTTCCTTTCACAACTTAAGACTTTCTCACACAAGGGGTTGTTGTGAGGATAAAGGGGTGTGAAATGAAGATATGCCATGTATGCTTCTCTTAGTTTCTTGAAGGCAAGATCATAATGTTATAAACTGGTTGTAACTAGGGCACATGATCTATTATTAACACCCCACTGGAGTAAGGTTTTGTTCATGCAAGAAACCATCTCAAATTAATTTGGACCGCTTTGCCAATGTCTAGATTTGGGGTCATCTGCCTCTCATGGGTGTGGAGGAGAAATTGAAAGTAACATGCTATCCCACCCTTAAGTGAATTCTAAGTCAGAAGCAATATGTGTTGGGAGCATATGCTGTATTTCCTTACCCGGTTCATGAAATAAATAAAAGGGACAGCTCAGTATTGAGGCTGTTATGTAGAATTTGAAAATAGTCACACATTTTTTAAAAATGAAAAAAGCTAGTGCCTGGAAAGGAGACCACCTGGAAAACATCTAGCTCCCTGCCTTTGCGTTCAGTTCTAACCCAAACTTTCATTTCTAGGGAGCTCCTGGCCCAGCTGGGCCTCTTGGTGAACCAGGCAAAGAAGGTCCTCCCGGTCTCCGTGGAGATCCTGGCTCTCATGGTCGAGTAGGAGATCGAGGCCCTGCAGGTCCACCTGGCAGTCCTGGAGACAAAGGAGACTCAGGAGAAGATGGACAACCTGTAATTTGGAGCGGTGCTTGGGGAGGGTTTTCTATTTGCAATAGATATAACAAAGCTTTCCTTTCCAAAATGTGTTGTGTTTTGTTTTTGTTTGAAAGATCCAGTCATTTGGCTTCCTTGAACAGGATTAACAGCAAGAAACATTTTATAAGCAAACAAAAATCTCATCCCCAGGAGGCACAAAGATACGTCAGTTTCTGCCTTTCTGTGCCATAGCTGCCATTCTTCTCTCATGACCTCACTTATGGTCCTTTCCCCTCAGCAGTCCTAATTCCCTTTCTCCCCATCTTGCAGCTTCCCCTATTTTTCTTCCCCATCTTGGCCAACATATAATACCTCCCAAGCCTTGCACGCAACACATGGGCACTCCTACTTTGAGCCCCAGTGGTATAGTCCGTTCTCCCATGGCCTTTACCCAAATGGCCAAGGTCTGTTTGGGAATGAGCTAAAGGGAAGTACAAAAGACATCCATCATTGAAATGCTGTTTATTTCATTCCATTTTTACAGTATACATTACAGTAGACGCTCGGGTTGCGAACGTGATCTGTGCAGGAGGCACGTTCGCAATCCGCAGTGCCACGTCTGCGCACACGCGGGTTGTGGTTCAGTGCTTCTGCGCATGCGCAAAGCATGATTTAGCATTTCTGCACATGCGCGAGTGCCAGAAGTAACCCGTTCCAGTACTTCCGGGTTTCGGTGTGTCTTAAACCCGAAAATGCACAACCTGACGCATCTGTAACCCGAGGTATGACTATACCTTCAAACCATTTCTCACAAATCACATGTGACTATGGAATTGAAAACTTCCATGTCTGTTCTTTTCTTATTTAAAACTGGGGCCTTCTAGTGGCATTACGGTGTTTCATTTCTGCATCTTGTTCTGACATCTTTCCCAGTTGCTACTCTTTATAGTACAGCTAGTACTTTCCCCCCTTTATCCCTAAAACAAACTAAAGCTGTACACTTGGGTTAAATATGCATCTTAGAGTCTGCAATGCAATCCTCCTGTCTTGTCACTTCTACCTCCTAGGGTCCTGATGGTCCTCCAGGCCCTGCTGGAACTACTGGCCAGAGAGGCATTGTGGGTATGCCAGGTCAACGCGGAGAAAGGGGTATGCCTGGGCTACCTGGTCCTGCTGTGAGTATCAGCAAAATGTGATCCTAGTCTCTTCTCCATAGGCTGTTTCCGCCCCCCACTGTTTTGTCGCTTAGTAGATCAACACAAAAGTTTGAAGGCCACATGTGATGGTTATTCTTAATGCTGCACCGATACTCATTCAGATTTACTCCCAATGTGAAAAGAGTTGCATGTTTCACAAAATGCGTCTTCAGTGACCTTAACCAAAGGCATGATATTTCTTTTCATTCTAGGGCACACCAGGAAAACAAGGCCCAACGGGACCACCAGGAGACAAAGGACCTTCTGGGCCGCTAGGTCCTCCAGGTGCTCATGGCCCAGTGGGTGAAGCAGGGCCAGAAGTAAGTGGCTTTTTCTAGGCTACAGTAATATATTAGAAATGTATGTGTAGTGTTTATTTTTCAGCCAGAGCGCCCTGGAGCAGGGGTGTAGGAAGGGGGTGGGTGGGAGCAGGTCACCCTGGGTGCCCTCACGGAGGGGGGTGACATTTGGTGTGCCGGCCGCCTGCGACTCCCAAGCCTACCCCAAGCCGTTGGGGTAAGGGAGGGGAGCTGCGCCACTTTGCCAGCGGCACACCTCCTTTCCCCTTCATTTTGACAGCTCGGGGGAGGCTTGGGAGTTGTAGGCGGCATGCCGATTGTCCGCCATGGGCGGCTCGCTCCGTCCCCGGCTGCAGGGCTCACACACCACTCCAGGCACCTCAGCGGCTATCCCACGCCTGGGAGGGCACCCTCTGTGCCACGTCTCTCTCGGGAGCATGCCCACCCTGGGCAGCGGGGGTATATGCTCCGCCGCTGCCCTGGAGCACAGTTCGCGGGTACCATTATGGGCCACCGCTCCCCTCACCCGCTTCTTGCCTTTATGTACAGCGGTATCTCGGGTTACATACGCTTCAGGTTACGTACGCTTCAGGTTACAGACTCCGCTAACCCAGAAATAGTGCTTCAGGTTAAGAACTTTCAGGATAAGAACAGAAATCGTGCTCTGGCGGCACGGCGGCAGCAGGAGGCCCCATTAGCTAAAGTGGTGCTTCAGGTTAAGAACAGTTCCAGGTTAAGTACGGACCTCCGGAACGAATTAAGTTCTTAACCCGAGCTACCACTGTACTTCTGAGAAGCCCAAAACAAACACTTCAGTTTTAAATGGAAGCTGGCCAACATGTGCAAACACCTTTTTTCAGATCTCCACCTTGCTCCTAGCTGAGATTGGTCAAGCTATGGCACGGGGCCAATTCTCTTTTCCTTTTCTTCAATTTGTCTCCTGTCTAGCAGTGGCGGGCTTTAAGCTTTCCAGCCAGGGACATACATGTACATTTGCGCGAGGGCCCTTCTGAGTTGCCCTAGCCATCCACATGAAACTAAGAGAAAAAGGGAGGCGGGGGCACCTTTATTTAACCTACACCAGAAATATGGTCACCCCCCCCCCAACCAGCTAGGGTGTCGGCTTGTTGTAGTTTTTAGCACCTCTATTGTTATGCTGGCATCTGTTCAGGGCTGCCCCAAGTCGCCCGGCAAATTTACAACTTCATGGTGCGTTCTGGTACCTATTTTTCTTGAGGGGGGAAAAATCCCACTGTACATGTATGACATAGTAATTGCATTGATTAAGCGTCCCAATTCACAGAAGCTTATGTTTACAATTTAATTAGCTGAAAGCCCCTCAGGCCAAGTGGTGCATAATTTGAAACAACAGTAATACCTAAAAATATCAAGGTAAAAGCAGAGGAGCAGAACAACCATCTGGGGCAAGAGGGTTGTAAAAATACAATAGCTTAAAGGCCTGCACTAAGTGCCTGGTGATGGAAAACCTTTGGGCTTGGTGGCAGACATGCCTCCCTGGAAAGAAGGCTCCAAGGTTGAGGGGACACAATCTTTCAGAGATCTTCAACCACCTAAATTTTGAGAGTAGGGGAACTGAGGGATACCTAGGCCATTTAGTGCCTTAGTTATGCTTGGCAGCTTGATTTGGATTCAGAAATGGACAGAGAGCTTACGTAGTTGTTTTAAAACTTCCGGACCTGATCGAAATGCCTTGTCTCAGTATTATGATCTGGTTTCTGCGTCGTTTTTGAGGTCGTTACAGTAGCTGGAAAGTGTTTTGAGGGAAGTGAATTATAGTGAATTTTTCTCCTTGGTAATATATTCTGAAAGTGCAAATACTCGCAGCTGAGTTTGTATGTGTCTGCCTGCAAATTTTGTACTTCAGTCAGGGCCGTCTTACCCATAGGCGCTAGGGGTGCGGGGCACCCGGGCGCCTGGCTCTTAGGGGCGCCAGGCCGAGAGTCCGGGGCCTGAGAGTTGAGTCCGGGGAAGAGCCCGCCTGTCGGTTGGAGTGCCGCAGTGGGCTCTTCTACTGCGGGCGGCTCTGTGCCGTGAGTTCAGGAACTACCAAGCCAGCGAGACGCTGAGGCAGCCAGCCGGCTCCGCCCTCCTGTGTGCCTGGGACTGGGCAACCGGGGGGGGGGGATCTTTGCACCTCGGCACCGCATATGCTCAAGACAGCCCTGACTTCAGTTGCAGTTTCCAAACTGTGTTCAAGGGAAGTCCCATGCACACTGCACTGTTTAAGACATAATCAATGCCACTGCTAACACCTGACTTTATTTTTTGATGTAGGGGCCTGCTGGCAATGATGGTACCCCAGGACGAGATGGAGCTGTTGGAGAAAGGGTAAGAATAGTACACAATATTATATGGAGCTGTGTTGTAAGTTTTGGCGTCTTCTATGTCTTTGGGTTAAATCACAATCCGAACTCTGAACTGCTGCAATAAAAGCCAGTTTCAAAGCTCAAGAGCTTCAAATAAGAAAGCCAAGAAAACAAACTTAACCATAGTTTCAGTGAGGGCCAGTAAATTGTCCCCAATGTTTTAGAAGCTACAAGTCACCACAAAACCATTGGTCTCACTTGAATATAAAAGCTGCCAGTAGCTTTTATTTGTTGTATCAGGACTGCCGAAGGTTAGTGGTAGTACTTATGCATGCCGTATTTACATACAAACTATGCCAAATATAGTTGGTGCATCTCATGATTAAGATAACCTCATTGCTCATATTTGTGGCTGAGCTACCTTTCTGCATGGATGTGTTGATATTGTCCATGTGGATATGAGCTGTCAGTTTTAGAAGCAGATTTTCTACTAGAAGTGAAGAGAATGACTCTATTCCATCTTCTGTCTCGCCATGCTGGTTGTTTCAGTGCTGATTCAATTCGTGCAAGGGCATGCAACAAGATGTTGCAGTGTGAAATGATCTTGTTCAGATTTCCAACCAATCTGCAGTGTCTATTTCCAGGATACTCCTTTACACTCCTCTTTCTTCCTGGTTTAAAATTCCCCCAGCCCACCAGACAGACACTCATCATTCTATGGCTATTGAATTTGAATGAATGAATCTTTATTTGCGTCAGCCATTGGCCATACCAACAAAACAACAACGCAATATACAAAAACAGAAATAAAAGTCGATTATATAAAACACAGTTTCGGGTCCTGAGGCAGCAGTCAAATAGTGGACCTTATTCTGATTGGCCCAGCTAAAAACCTTGCAACCTTTGCTGTCACCTGTTCATCTTGATCTGCCAAGGACACTGTGGCAGTGGTTGGGCGACATGGAATAGACAATAAAAGAGGCGTGATAATCTCATTCCTCAAGTCATTATAAAGCATGCAAGCCAGAAGGGCATGTGCCACCGATTCGGTATTGCCATCTCCACAGGGACATAAGCGTTTTTTTGTGTGGAATCTGTTGGAATCGTCCCTCGAGTACAGCAGGGCAATACATACAATCTTGTGAGGGTAAAAGTGTGTCTATGTCAGGCATAGGCAGACTCGGCCTTCCAGATGTTTTGAGACTACAGTTCCCATCATCCTTGACCACTGGTCCTGTTAGCTAGGGATGATGGGGGTTGTAGTCCCAAAACATCTGGAGGGCCAAGTTTGCCTATGCCTGGTCTATGTTTTAGAATTGCTAGGTTATACAGATAGGGTGCCAGAGAGTCGAGATGGGAAAGTGGAAAATAGTCATACCGTGGGCAAAATTTCCTTATTGTGGCCAAGTTGTTCTGATGCTCAATATCATTTAGGCGCTGACAAATTAGATTGTTTGCTTTGCTAGAACCCAAAGTAAGTAGCTGTTGTGGCTATTGAATGGGCACATTCCTCACTGGGCTGTTTGAGGATTCCTTCTCCCCTGCTTAGAATTGTTCCCTAAAATTATTTTGGTCTTCCTGCTAATACCTCTGCCCTATGTGCTGCTTTAGCTATGTAAGGATTGGCAGTCAGAGAATGAATTTGTGACATATAGTCGAGAGAATATTTGTAATTCTTCTTGCAGGGTGACCGTGGCGAACCTGGACCTGCAGGCGTTCCTGGTTCTGTGGGTTCTCCAGGCACTCCGGGGCCAGTTGGGTCTCCAGGGGATGCAGGACTAAGGGGCGAACCAGTAAGTATGGACATTTCCTTTTGTCTTCGTATGTAGTTTCTCCACCCTTGGTCCCCACGTTGTGCTCAGTTCCCACCTGTGGCTGTCAGTGTGGGACAGCGGCCACACCACGGGAAACGGCTTCGACTGGTTGCTAAACCAGGTGAGGATAGCCGATGGGTCTCAAACCCTCGGTGAGTTAGGGACTTCCGCTGCATGTGAAGACAGGCTCCAGTGGATTGAGAGCAGTAGTGGGTCCAATGGCCATGAAGGTGGTTTCTGTATGTGCTGTAGAGGGAAGTGAGGGGCCGATGGGGCCCATCAACCTGGGAAGGTAGCCCATTTAGGAGAAGGAAAACTCTGATCCTAAACTTCTGCTGCCTTGTGACTGTACTCATTTGGGAGAAAGGCTTTAGGAAACTTGGCCTCCAGCTGTTTGGGGACTACAGTTCCCATTACCCCGACCACTGGTCCTGTTAGCTAGGGATGATGGGAGTTGGAGTCCCAAAACAGCTGGAGGGCCAAGTTTGGCCATGCCTGCTTTAGGAGTAAGTCCCAAGGAAAAATCCATATCCACTGCCTTGTGGGATATCTTCAGGAGAAAAAAGGCTAAGGAGTAAACCGTGCAGAAATCTGGAGTAGACCCCCAAAGATGGTTGGATGGAGCCTTGTACGCATCCTTCCGGCAACTCCTGCATACAAACTGATGCCAAATGTATTGCTCTGCTTTCCTTTGGACCACATCAGTGAGGCTGTCATCTTAGCATCCCAGGACCTCCTTACACACTGCCCAGGCTTGTGTCCTAGAGAGGCCACTTGGGTGCTGCTAACACAGCAGTTTGACTTCACCCCTGGAGGTCCACTCCATTGTTTTTCGAGACAGATGGAGTCCAACAACAGTATGTGACTCTAGTTTCCTGGTTGGCAATACAGCAGCCTAGAACTGAGCACTTATAAAGCAGCCACTTGTGAGGCTAAGGATATGGCCTGGTCATGCTTGGAGGAGACAGATGTCTCTTGTTCTTTCTTGGTGGGTGGGCTTGCTGTTGCAGTGTGGTGTAGTGGTTAAGAGCAGTGGACTCGTAATCTGGTGTACCGGGTTTGATTCCCTGCTCCTCCACCTTGGGCTAGTCACACTTCTCTAAAGTCTCTCAGCCTCACTCACTTCACAGAGTTTTTGTTGTGGGGGAGGAAGGGAAAAGGAGATTGTTAGCTGCTTTGAGACTCCTTAGGGTAGTGATAAAGCAGGATATCAAATCCAAACTCCTCCTCCCCCCTCCTCCTCCTCCTCCTCCTCCTCTTCTTCTTCTTCTTCTTCTTCTTCTCAGATAGTGCCTGCCGTTATGAAGTGTCATTGGTGACCATAGAGATACTATGTAAAAGAACTGTAAACATGGTAATGAAGTTGATAAAATAATGACATCAATCATGAATAAACTAATGAAACCACTTTTCATTTCCCTGTAGGGCTCTCGAGGTCCGATGGGCCCTTCTGGTCGTGCTGGAAAACGAGGTTTGCCTGTATGTCCTACATGAGTACTTTTAACTGACTGTAAATGAGTTAAATTTAGGGCAGAAAAAAATACCAGACCAGTTCTTTCTAGTTGTTTTCCAAAATTACTGTCAGTTTCAAATCAGCTGTTAAAAAATAAATAAAGGGATAACATTGCATTTCAGTTCAGCCAACTTAATGCAAGCAACCCATTGCAATATTTCAAATTAATCTAAATTACTCTTGAACTGAATCTCCGTACAAGCAATTTGGGATTTGCCTTGATATGGCTCACGCTTTTACAGTCGTACCTTGGAAGTCGAACGGAATCCATTCTAGGAAGTCCGTTCGACTTCCAAAACTTTCAGAAACCAAAGCGCGGCTTCTCATTGGCTGCAGGAAGCCGTGCCAGATGTTCAGCATCTGAAAACCGTTCGAAAACCGGAACACTCACTTCTGGATTTTGATTGTTCAGGAGCTGATTTGTTCAGGAGCCAAGGCATTTGAGATCAAAGGTACGACTGTACTGTAGTTTAAAAGTGAGTTCAGTAAGTATACACAGGGTTTGTACTTGTATTTATTAGTTGAATAAGCTTAAGGAAGCTGATGGATTCAAGCTTATGGAAGCTGAATCAGTAGCAAAATCTTTCTTTTTGGTTGGTTCCACCATTTGACTAGTGCAGCCAGCGGACTAATGTTCTTAAATGTACTTCCCTTCAAAGTTCTGAGCGAACAGAATTAACCAGAAGCTAGAAATTATCTTTGTTTCTTAATAAAGAGAACAAAAGGCCATTCTGTAAGGTTTTTTTATTATGCAGACTTGCAAGAGAGGGGGAAAGAAAACATTGCAACTATGGCATCATTGCCCTAGGAGAATTTTCATACTTATTTTGGGAACAATCTAACTGTACACCTTTTGCGTCACTGGGAGATATTTAAGCACGTGGTCAGTGTCCCTGTTAAATGTAAGGATGTAAGAAAAGCCTGCTTGATCAGACCAGTAGCGCATTGAGTCCAACCAGATGCCCATGGAAAGCCCAGAAACAGGATATTCAGAGATACCCTACCTCCAAAAGGGGAGTTAGATGGGGTGTTGTAATTATAGATAGTCAGATCAGTGTTAAGCCTCATACAGTACCCTTGGGACGCGGGTAGCGCTGCGGGTTAAACCACAGAGCCTAGGACTTGCCAATCAGAAGGTCGGCAGTTCGAATCCCCGTGACGGGGTGAGCTCCCGTTGCTCGGTCCCTGCTCCTGCCAACCTAGCAGTTCGAAAGCACATCAAAGTGCAAGTAGATAAATAGGTACCGCTCTGGCAGGAAGGTAAACACCGTTTCTGTGCGCTGCTCTGGTTTGCCAGAATTGGCTTAGTCATGCTGGCCACATGACCCGGAAGCTGTACGCCGGCTCCCTCGGCCAGTAAAGCGAGATGAGCGCCACAACCCCAGAGTCGGTCACAGCTGGACCTAATGGTCAGGGGTCCCTTTACCTTTTTAATACCCTTCAAGTTAAAATCCATGAATGATGCTTAACTTTACCCCCCTTCCTACTTTTAGGGTCCACAAGGTCCTCGTGGTGACAAAGGGGACAACGGCGATCGAGGGGACAGGGGACAGAAGGGTCACCGAGGCTTCACTGGTCTTCAAGGTCTCCCTGGACCTCCTGTGAGTCTTTATCAATATTTTTTTGCCTTTACTTTTATTCAAAGATTCCATTGTGGTCTATGATCTCTGATCTGGAACTTGCGTATGTCATAAACAAAATCTGCCCTTTTCCCCTTGTGGGGTATCCAAGAGCCCATATAGAGTCCTTACGTAGGTACCCTATTGGTATGAGAGAATAACAGAGGCCAACCAGAGAATATTGAGAAGCAAAGCAACTAGTAAGTCTGATCTTTATTGATCTGTTGCAACAGGGTGCTCCCCTCACACGCAGGAAAGGAGGAGGACCCTGAACAAAGGTGTGCCTGCCCGTATATAGACATTTTAAATTTCCTTCCCTGGAGCTCAAGACCACCCCTCCATACATCATACATACATCACAGAAGGGGTGTGACCCAAGACCACCCCCCTCAAACATCATACATACACCACAGAAACGGCGGTCTACAACAGAAATTGGAATGTTGTTGTTTTTCATGTCTGTCGGGTTATCTGATAAAGCCTTATCTGATTGCCTTTCCTGCTAGTATGTCACCCTTTGAAATGGTGATTACTAAATTCCTGAGACAATGGGAAGGCTCCCTGACCCCCTCCCTCCTTGCAGAGAAAACATTTGGTCAGTTTGGGAGTCAAAATGGTCTCAGGCCGGTCTTCCTCTGCCGATCTATGTACGTGCTTGGTTGGTACATTTATGAACCTTTATTATATGTATAAGACCTTAAAATTCTTATAACGCGTACCACTGTATATACGGAGCAACTGTGCATGCTCTTCCTATTACTTTTGACAGAAGGCTTTCCCCCTTCCTCACTGCAGTTAATAGGGAGCCTTTTGTAGGCAGTGTGCTCTGTTTGCTTTTCAGAATCCCCACACTCCAAAGGGTCCTCTGTGTGTCTTGCAAATGAAATGTACTAACGCATTTTTCTTTCTTATCTGCCTGCCCTCAACCCCAAAATGCAAATCGTTTGCCATATCGAGAACTTGAAAGAGATGAGTACCAAGTCCCTTCTAGTTTACAATCACCCCATCAAAATCTTCTTCTTCTTCTTCTTCTTCTTCTTCTTCTTCTTCTTCTTCTTCTTCTTCTTCTTCGAGTTGCCTGGAAAGCACTTGCCACAGAAAAGTAGATGAGTGACTACTTGCAAGCTTGGGCATATAACACAACAGGCAACATTTACCAGACAATTTTGCTTTTGCATCCTCTTATGATGAACTGCGTTATTTATTTATTTATTTATTTATTTATTTATTTATTTGGGATTGTATCTGTTGAATAGTGGGTAGACATAGCAGACGATGCAGCAGTTTCTCCAAAGCAGCTCTTTAATTGTAAGCTGGAACAGAACTGAACCGAAGGCTTCAGCCAGCCTGCTTATATAGAGCTCCAGTACAACGTAACTGTAACAACTTTCTGTAACTATCCAATCACTGAACGTCACTTTCGATCCCTTATTTGCATATGTGGACCTGAACTATCTACAGTATCCCCCTGCTGGCCCAGGGTGAGAACTTCAGTACATAACAGTATCCAAACTCAGTCAAACAAAGTGTAGACCCACTGAAATCTGTGCACACGACTAACTTAAACCCATTCTTTTCACTGTGTCTACTCTGAGTATAACTTAGTTGGAGAAAACCCAATATTTCTTACTCGCTCTTTTCCATAAGGTCCCAGGGCGGATTATAACAAAACAACCATTCACTTTTAAAAGCGAGTGAAAATGAAAG
The DNA here is from genome assembly GCF_964106915.1 of Podarcis gaigeae. Lineage (NCBI taxonomy): Eukaryota > Metazoa > Chordata > Lepidosauria > Squamata > Lacertidae > Podarcis > Podarcis gaigeae. Next base: position 119,832,885 of record NC_139678.1, on the reverse strand, counting down.
TCCCAAACCCAGGGCTTGTGTTTCCTTTGGGAATGAGGCACAGCAGAGACTGTGGTGATATTATATATGCTTTATTTGCTTACATATACAGCCTGAGCCTGTGATAGAGGGGTTCACAGTATTAACACCCCCAAAGGGTCTTTTCTCTCTCTCATAGCTAGCTGCAGGTTTCAAGCAGAAATCAAATGTTGCTCTCAAACATTTTTCTGACTCTCTCTCCAGCTTGCTGCTTTCCCTCCCACTCACATCACTGTAGCCCCAGCTGTCTCAGTCTGTTGAGGGAGGGGGCTCCATTCATTTACTGTTTTAACCCCTTAATTTAATTCCCGCTTAAGGGAATCACCCAGGCTACCAGCTCACCAGGAGGCTAACCTGGCTATTCCAAGAATTAAGCCTTGATTAAATTCTAACACTTGCAGGGTCCAGGGATTAGAGGAGTCGGGCACACAGCTTAACACCCAAACTCACAACACTACCATAATGTTTATTTTAAATAATGCCTCACCCATTTTATTTCCCTGCAGGGTCCTATTGGTGAACAAGGCAGTTCTGGGATTCCAGGTCCATTTGGCCCTAGAGTGAGTACACCAGATCTGAAAAACAATATGGAAACAATTAGATCCCCCCCCCCCCGTTGAAAGTTTGCTGTTGTGCAGATGGTGTTTTGTTGATTTCAAAGTAAATGAACTTTGCATGGGGATTACAATGTACTTTTGTTAAGCAAGGTTATTGCTTGAGGCTATTTGTCCTATTCTTTTCCAAAGATAATCTTGGATTTGTCAAAAAAAAAAAGTTAGCTTGCAGAGGATCTCAATTTTCAATCCCAAATAACAAGGTTCTATCCCTCAAGGTTATGGAAATGTTTGGATTTTTTTGTGTACATAGATGAATGGGATTCACGGAACAAATGGTATATGCCTTGTGTGCTAATTTGCATATCTTTAATGATCCTTAGTTATGTTTCCCAGTTCACTCTTTACAATATTTTCCCATTACTTCCTTGCATCACTTACACTGCCTCCCTGTTCCTTGCAAACACAATTCCATTTTTTAATTATTATTTTTTGCATATGAACAAAGCACAGATAGTGGGACAGATTCTGCCCTCAGTTATTCATGCCCTACCTGCTTAGGTGCCAGGTTAGATGTTATTTATTTACTTATAGCATTTGTAGGCTGCCCTATAACAAAAAATCCCCAGGGCAGCTTTCAACATGACTTTTTTAGCAACAAAAATAACCATATAATATGATGCAACATGAAACTTAAGAAATGGAGAATAAAAAGTAGATGCAAGGCCAAATTAAACAGTGCCTTAGCTCTGTATCTGTGCCTTAATATACAGAGGTGGAATCTACACATATATTAAAAAATTCTGAAAATGCTTTTTCGCATTGAATTTTCCATAAGGCTCGCCATTGCCATCAAGTGTCAAATTGTATATTGCACTTAAAACACACTTAAAATGTTTTATTTGTAGCTGTATAGCTGAGTCCATAGATACTTTTTTTTCTTAAAAAAATATTTTTTATTAAAGATTTTCTTGGATTACAGAAGTATGTGCAGTGTCTCCATTTTCAGGTTATAGAGTCTTTTCTACAGATCAGTTACGTTTGATGCGAGTCATTAATGTTGCATACAGTATAAGGTTAGGGTACATAAGATGGAGGAAAAGCCAAAAGTATAACTCTTCAGCTGAAGTGGGTGATTAATGTGCAAATTCCTTCCCAATGCAGGGTCCTCCAGGTCCAGTTGGGCCATCAGGTAAAGAAGGAAATCCTGGACCACATGGGCCAGTTGGACCTCCTGGTGTAAGAGGAACTTTGGGAGAAGCAGGACCTGAGGTAAACAATGGGAAATTTAGGGATGGCGGTGGCGGCCTGGGACTGTATCAGTTTAGGGTTTTATACAGCATTTACTCCATTACTGGTGCAAAAAGTAAGAAAACTATTGGTAGTAATTTTACTATTGGGAATTTTGTTGCTATGGAGGGGAAATGACTCTCTACTTAATTTCCAAAGGAGGAGATTAGCGAAAAAAAGTATGCGCTGTGTTGAAATTAGATTGATTTTGTGGGATATAGCTATTACAGTGGTACCTCGGGTTACATACGCTTCAGGTTACAGATGCTTCAGGTAACAGACTCCACTAACCCAGAAATAGTACCTTGGGTTAAGAACTTTGCTTCAGGATGAGAACAGATATCGCGTGGCAGTGGCAGCGGGAGCCCCCATTAGCTAAAGTGGTGCTTCAGGTTAAGAACAATTTCAGGTTAAGAACGGACCTCTGGAACGAATTAAGTACGTAACCAGAGGTACCACTGTAATGATAAATTAACATGGGTCATTAAGGTAAGATGGGGAATAAGCAGGAGAAATGATTCTGAGGAGATATGGAGGGTGTTTGTAGAATTTGTACTGTTAAAATGGAAAGGGGCCAAACTATCGCAAGAGGTGTTGAAATTTTGGGAGGTTGGATAGTTACAATGGAATGGTCTGAGTGGTGGGGTGCACATTATTCTTATTTATTTATTCTTATTTATTTATGTCAAAAAAAGAAAAACGGAAATTAGCTCGATTTCAACAGTGTTTAACAGCACTGTGTTGAAATTAGATTGATTAGCACCAGATGAAATTAGATTGATTTGTTACAAACTGCTTTGGGTGCTTATGGCAGAAAAGTGAGTTCATTAATTGACAGCATAATCTTCTCCATGCCTGATCAAGGAAGCCTCTTTGAGTTTAATGGGACTTATTCCCAGGTAAGCATTCACTGCACATTGTATAGCAGTATTTCCCAACCTGCTGTTCTCCAGGCGTTTGGGGCTACAACTTCCATCGCCCCAGGCAGCATGGCCATGTTGCATAGGATTAGATAGTCTTCAGACCATCATCCCATGTCAAAGTATTTGTCCAGTTGTTGCTCAGCTGTAACTGTAGTGTTTTCTTGCTGGGACAATGCAATCATCCCTCCTCCATTACTCGCAAATCCATTGCAGTTGGGCATGCCAGATCAACGCACCCAGGTGTTGTTTAGCAACTTAGCTAGAATGCTGTCCCTTCATAGCTTGTGCCCCAGGCGTTCCACTGAGTCATCAGGAGTCTGGTCTCTCTCACTACTTTTACCTTTAGGGTCCACCAGGTGATCCAGGTCCCCCAGGTCCCCCTGGTCCTCCAGGCCATCTCACTGCTGCACTTGGGGACATCATGGGACATTATGACGATATGATGCACGATCCACTGCCGGAATTCACAGAAGATGAAGCTGCCCCAGATGACAACAATAAAACAGACCCGGGAGTCCATGCCACACTGAAGTCGCTGAGTAGTCAGATTGAAACAATGCGTAGCCCTGATGGATCTAAGAAACATCCAGCCCGCACCTGTGATGACCTGAGGCTGTGTCATCCATCCAAGAAGAGTGGTACGTGTATGTTTGTCTATGTATGTATGTATGTATGTATGTCGGCTGTCAGAGTCACTGTTGATGAAGGCAAATATAATAATAATATAATAATAATTTATTATTTAAAACCCGCCCATCTGGCTGGGTTTCCCCAGCCATTCTGGGCGGCTTCCAACAGAATATTAAAATACAATAACCTATTAAACATTAAAAGCATCCCTAAACAGGGCTGCCTTCAGATGTCTTCTAAAAGCCTGGCAGTTGTTTTTCTCTTTGACATCTGGTGGGAGGGCGTTCCACAGAGCTGGCGCCACTACTGAGAAGGCCCTCTGCCTGGTTCCCTGTAACTTGGCTTCTCGCAGTGAGGGAACCACCAGAAGGCCCTCGGCACTGGACCTCAGTGTCAGGGCAGAACAATGGGGTGGAGATGTTCCTTCAGGTATACTGGACCAAGGCCGTTTAGGGCTTTAAAGGTCAGCGCCTTTGAATTGTGCTCGGAAATGTACTGGGAGCCAGTGTAGGTCTTTCAAGACTGGTGTTATATGGTCTTGGTGGCCGCTCCCAGTCACCAGTCTAGCTGTCGCATGCATCAACTGATGTAGAATTAAAACTTCTGCAGTCTGCCACAGCACTGAATGGTCTTAGGTCTTAGAAGCACCACCATAGCAATGTCTATCTGCTATGTAGCAGCTGATTCTCTTTCTCTTTACCCTACATGTTCAGTACATCTGTGTCAGAGTGTAGAAGAAACTGGGTTTTAATTAGCCTTTCATATGGGAGCCATAACATAAGAAAATTTGGTGGTCCGTAGGGAGGAAGCAAGCCAGAATCATGGACCATAAGACAAGAATGTCTAAGAATTGCAGATGAAAAGAGCAAAAATTGCAGTTCGCTTCGTATCTTTTCATCTAAAAACAAAAAAACCCTCTACAATATCTGCTGGAGTGATTTAATATAGTTTCCAAGAAAAACAGTTTCCCCTTAAACTTATCAACACAAATTATTTCGGCCAAATCTCTTGCAACCTCCTAGAGCAGAGCTTTCCAAACTTTTCATGTTGGTGGCATACTTTTTAGACATGCATCATTTCACAACACAGTAATTCCGTTTTACTGGCAAACTGGAGGTAAACTAACCCCTTTCCAGCGACACACCTACACACTGCAGCCGACACAGTAACGTCTCACAACACACAGTTTGGAAAGCTCTATCCTAGAGTCTTCAGAGTGGAATAAGCTTATAAGAATGAATAAATGTGATAAAATGACCTGGCTCCTGACTTTCCTTCCACTGCAGGATGGGAGGGGAGAGGTCTGCCGGATGGGAGGGGAGAGGTGACTCTCACCAATTCTTCTTTCCCACTGCAAGCCTTCAAACCCTATGAAAATCTGTTCCCTTGGACTGTGGCAGCCTCTGGAACAGTGGAAGTTGCTGCAAAAGTCAAAAGTCTTCCATGGGTGGAAAGAACCTTTGAGACTAAATTGAGATCCAAGCCCATAAATATTAAACTTTATGCATCCATATTTGAATATCACCTGAAAAGGTCTGGAGGTCCTTTTCGAGAGGTCCAGATGGTGGCAATGTGAGAACGGGACCTTCTCTGCAGTGGCTCCCCATCTGTGGAATGCTCTCCCTAGGGAAGTTCGCCTGGTGCCTTCATTATACACCTTTAGGTGCCAGGAAAAATGTTCCTTTTTAACCAGGCCTTTGGTTGATCTGATCAACATCCCATACCCTTTTAAAATGTGGCCCCTTTTTTGGTGTGTGTGGGGTTATTATTGGGTTATTGCTTTTATTTTTATTTTATATACAGTGGTGCCTTGGGTTACAGACGCTTCAGGTTACAGATGCTTCAGGTTACAGACTCTGCTAACCCAGAAACAGTACCTCAGATTAAGAAGTTTACCTCAGGATGAGAACAGAAATGGCACGGCAGCAGCGGGAGGCCCCATTAGCTAAAGTGGTACTTCAGGTTAAGAACAGTTTCAGGTTAAGAACGGACCTCCAGAATGAATTAAGTTCTTAACCTGAGGTACCACTGTACTGTGATCTTTTTATGTGAACCGCCCTGAGACCTCCAGGTATAGGGCGGTATATAAATTCAATTAATAATAAAAATAAAACGGCAACATGGTATAAAACACCAATTTAACCTGTCCTGAGATTGAACATGAATAGAGTGTTTGAGGAGTAGTTCAATTGTTCTCAGGTTTTTGTATATGGAGCTTTCTCCCTTCCTTCCGCTGACTGTTGAATTCTCTTTCCACCCCTTCTCTAAAGATGTCCCATATTCATTTGTTACATTACCACCATGCTGCTGGATGACTCATTCTTGAATAGATTATATTGAACCAGAAGAATTGTAGTATGGTTCTATGCATACTTACTTGGAAATGAGTCCTACTTTGTTCAGTGGGATTTACTTCCAGATGTCTACATGTTTGCTTGTTGCCTTACAAAACTGGTTTACTCTATTGTATACTTTTGCTGGAAGAAACCTGTGTGTGATAATTATGACCTAGTCACTGGACCTAACCTGGACCAGTAATTGTTGCCTTGTCCCACTTTAAACTTTCCTGTTTGATCTTTGCAGGAGAATATTGGATTGATCCTAATCAGGGTTGTGTGGAAGATGCTATCAAAGTATTCTGCAATTTGGAAACAGGAGAATCGTGTATACCTGCCAACCCAGCTAGCATCCCACGTAAAACATGGTGGACTAGTAGATCATCTGACCTAAAGCCCGTATGGTATGGACTTGATATGAATAGAGGTTCACAGGTAATTAAAGTTACTTTTTTTGGGGGGGGGGTATTCACCTCATCATTGTCTTTTAGAGGTTTTTAGAAATGTAATCCATAATGAAAATAATATTATAAATTTAGGTGAGTTGAAAAGTTTAGCACATTTAGTTATTAATATGTCTGGTTTTTAATATAGCATTTATTTTATGTATTAGATTGATTATTGGCAATTTGGCAGCCAAAGCTCTCAGTTTTGCTTGTGACTTAGAACGGAAAAAGCAATTTTGTAATGTACAGGAGTAACAAATTGCCGCAATCCAGAATCAAATGCCAGCATAAAAATACGCCTCACCTTAGAGGCCAGCATGGATAATATCTTTTCCTGGGCCACCACACCTTCCCAAACCTCTGAGAGCAGTGGAACAACTAAGAGGTCCTCCTCTGCTAATTTCAACACCCAAGAAAGAGGGGAGGAAGGAGACAGTCTTTCAGATATTAAATTAAAATTCCTTATACTTCAACTGAATTGCATGGATTTAGGGGAGAATAGAAGATATTATCTAGAGTTGTGTAAATGAGTTTTTACTTCTTCATATCTCTGCAGTTTGTCTACGGAGATAGTGAGTCACCCAACACTGCTGTCACTCAAATGACTTTCCTCCGTTTGCTGTCCAAAGAAGCTTCTCAGAATATCACCTACCTTTGCAAGAACAGCATAGGGTACATGGATGACCAAGCCAAGAACCTGAAGAAAGCTGTGGTCCTGAAGGCAGCTAATGACCTTGAGATTAAAGCTGAAGGAAACAGCCGCTTTAGATACACTGTCCTTCAAGACAGCTGCAGCGTAAGTTGGCGGGTTTCTTTGTTTTGCATTTTCAGCACTGGGCATTCATAATGAGACATAAAGCAAAATAGGATTTTACTACTAGCTTCTCTCAACAAGAGAATATCCCCAAAGCTTTGGGTTTTGAAATAAGAATTTACAATGCGGGGGGGGGGGGGGGGGAGATATCGCAACCAGTTGCACTGTGTAATTTCCAGTCACAATGAAGGCCCTGTGCACTTAATTGGTCATCACAGCCAGATGGCAGCTGAGCGGAGGGGAAAGCTCAACATACCTTGGGCAGTCATAATGATGCTACACACACCAAAGGCCCATAGCAGCTTCTATATGAACTGGCAATTTTATCTGCCTGCCAAGAGCCTGCTAAATATAGGAACACAGGGAGCAGCTTTATACAAATTCGGACCTTTCCTTCATCTAGCTCAGTACAGTCATACCTTGGAAGTCAAATGGGATCCGTTCCGGAAGTCCGGTTGACTTCCAAAACATTCAGAAACCAAGTGCGGCTTCCGATTGGCTGCTGGAAGTTCCTGCAGCCAATCGGAAGCGGTGGAAGCCCTATCAGACGATGGGCTTCCAAAAATAGCTTGCAAACTGGAGCAGTCACTTCTGGGTCTGTGGCGTTCGGGAGCCAAAACGTCCGAGAACTAAGCTGTTCGAAAACCAAGATACGACTGTATTGTTTACACTGACCGGCAATTTCATAAAATAGTCTCCCTCTCCCCCAGGGATTTAATCCCCCAGGGATTAAACCTTTTTGAGGCAAAGTGCTCTGTCACTGAGCTATAGTCAGGGCTGTTTTCCAGCTGGAACTCGCTGAAATTCAGTTCCGGCACCTCTCAGGTGGGTGCCATTTCCATTCTAAGAGAACAAGGGAGGCGCTCATGGTGAGTTCTGGCACCTCTTTTTCTACAGTCCTCCTTTTGTTGCCGGTGTGTTGTAGTGGCTCTTCTGCTCAAACCAGGCTGTCCTTTATCATAGCATATGGTGCTGGTTTTAACCTTTAAAGCCCTATATGTCCTAGGACCCTCGTACCTACGGGACCGCCTCTCCTGGTATGTCCCACAGAGGACCTTACGGTCTTCAAACAAAAACATCTTGAAGATCCCAGGTCACAGAGAGGTTAGGCTGGCCTCAACTAGAGCCAGGGCTTTTTCGGCTGTGGCTCCAATCTGGTGGAACGCTCTGTCACAAGAGACAAGGGCCCTGTGGGACTTGACATCTTTCTGCAGGGCCTGCAAGACAGAGCTGTTCCACCAGGCCTTTGGTCAGGGCACAGCCTGACTCCCTCCTTTGGCAATCTTCACAGAACTTTAGCCTAATGGTTGCCATCAATTTGATTTGAATTAATTTTATAGTGAAATGATTTTAGAATGTTGTACTATTTTATTGTTGTTAGCCGCCCTGAGCCCGACTTCGGCTGGAGAGGGCGGGATATAAATAAAATTTATTATTATTATTATTATTATTATTATTATTATTATTATTATTATTATTATCATCATCATCATCATCATAAAATCGCACAGACTTTTGTGTACGCTAAATAGCAGGCACCTCTTTTGGGACACATCTTCTCAGTTATGAGCTCAGGACGTGTGTATCAGATTGCAGCCCACCTCGGTTGTCGGAGGCCGGATTTAGCTACTGTGAACTATGGCTAAGTAGTGATTGTAAGAACTAAGGAGGGCTATGGGGGTGCGTCTGTGTGCAACAGACTGGAGCTGGTCATAAGAAGAGTCTGCTGGATCAGGCCAAAGGCTCATCTAGTCCAGTATCCTATTCCCACAGTGGCTAACCAGATTCCTGCAGGGAAACCCTCAAGGAGAATTTAAGGACAAGAACAATCTCCCCTCCTAAGGTTCCCAACAACTGCTATTCAGAAGGTTTGCTGCCTTTAGCTGTGGAGGCAGATCATAATCAACATGGCTAGCGGCCATTGATAGCCATATTGTCCAGGAATGTGTCCAATTCTTTTTTAAAGCCAGACAAGTTAATGGTTGTCATTGTCTCCTGTGCAAGCGAGTTTAATAGTTTAACTATGCACTGTGCAAAGAAGTGCTTTCTTTTTTTCTTTCTTTCCTGAATCTTCACTGCACCCAGCATAGGTAAAGGTAAAGGGACCCCTGACCATTAGGTCCAGTCGTGACCGACTCTGGGGTTGCGGCGCTCATCTCACTTTATTGTCCGAGGGAGCCGGCGTACAACTTCCGGGTCATGTAGCCAGCATGACTAAGCCGCTTCTGGCGAACCAGAGCAGCGCACAGAAACGCTGTTTACCTTCCCGCCAGAGCGGTACCTATTTATCTACTTGCACTTTGACGTGCTTTTGAACTGCTAGGTTGGCAGGAGCAGGAACCGAGCAATGGGAGCTCACCCTGTCGCGGGGATTCGAACCGCCGACCTTCTGATTGGCAAGTCCTAGGCTCTGTGGTTTAACCCACAGCGCCACCCGCGTCCCTTGCAGCCAGAATAGCACATGTTTATTGGCTAGGAAGGCCTAGTTTTCTTCTTGGTTTGCAGAGGATCTGACCAATAGCCTCGAGTCATTTCCCCCCCTCTCTTGTTTTCCTTCTCTTGCAGAAACGTAATGGGAACGTGGGCAGCACCGTCTTCGAATACAAAACCCAGAATGTGGCACGCTTACCTATAGTCGACATTGCTCCAGTGGACATTGGAAGTGCAGACCAAGAGTTTGGAATAGAGATTGGGCCAGTTTGTTTTGTGTAGTAAAAAAAAGGAAAGAAAGAAAAAAATAATAAATAAATAAAAAGGGGGGGAACATACATATTCACAAGCATTGGGAAACAACAGCAACAAAACACAAGAATTTAGACTGAGTGAAGTTAATCCTGAGACTCTTGAAATAATGGCTGATATTGGAATCAGCATTGTATATAACAGTTCTTTCTAATTCCCTGGCCTGCTTTAGGTTATTTATTTTACTGACTTACACACCTTCAGTCTTAATTGTCCCAAGTCAACTTTTTTAATGAAGTAATAGGACTTTAGAAGGACAAATGACCACCCTTTGATGCAAAAATAGCTAACATGTTTCTTAATTAAAAACAAAACAAAAACATCACCGTCATTCTTATTTATACATGGGGTTTCTGCTCAGTTTAAAATGGGTGCAATTCGCATGAAGCAAGTACTCTAAACAGATGGGTATATGTAAGACGGTCAATTGTCCACCAAGTTAAAACTCACTACTGCACCAGTGAGGCATTGTAGATTATGACACTGATATTTTTTTTTAAAGAAGCCAGTACACCAATAACTGGTTAGTTAATTCAAATTAATATGTGAAATTGACCCCTGCCCTGAACCACCTATTGACCTTTACTGATCCCTTAGATTAGCCAAGTCACAGTGCTGTGGTCAAGGAAGAAAAGTCAAATTATCCCTTCTATGTAACTCTTAAAGGTACAGAGGTCCCCTCAGGCTCCAGACACAGGGACCCCTAAGGCCACTGGGCCCACCATCTCCAAAGCTCCCTTACCTTTCCATTTCTTTCTTGCTAATAGTACAAAACTACTCCTGTCCTCTTTGCCTTGTGTGAGGTTTCCTCATGTCCCACTTTCTACTTGGACTTCTGTTATTCAACTTCATGACTTTACTGCAACTCATTTCTTCAACTCCCTGGTTTTCAGTCCATCTCATTTGCTGTTTAGCTCCCCCCCCCAACACACCACTATCAATTCTGCACCTGGGTTTTGTAACTCAAGGAAATTCACTATCTCCTGGGGCCCACTTAGCTTTCCAGTTTGGGGTCACTTTGCTTTAGCATATAGCTCTTCCTGTCCCTCCAGCTCATGTTTGGGATTCCCCCAGCCAATCTGAGATTTCACTTTCGTCACGAAACTTGGAATGTTCAGAATATTCTTTGGGCAATTTCATGCTGTAGAATGTTCTTAAACACCAAGGTAGCTCAATGAAACATTGCCAAGAGGTTTTACTACCACTGCTGCCACCAATTCCTTCAGTGAATCACACTATGAATTGTAAAGGTGTGGCATACTCTCTGCAAACAGAACATCATTGTTTCATCTTTGCTCCCAATTTCAATAGTCAACCATAGTAGGTATTCAGTACACATTTGGAAGTGTTTTGGAACAAGGTTAATATCTATTTCACTGATATTAACTTTCCAGTAGTGTTCATGTGCATCCTGCCAGGGCTAATTTCCTTGTTTCTTTAGTTTATGCCCTTCTGAAATAGCATAGAAAATAGGCAAAAGGTGTGAGAGTCTGCAGTTTCCAAATGTTTAAATGCAAATCTGATGCATCCAATTGGCAAAGGTCATTGGAAGCTTGCCAACCGTTCATCAGACGCTTTCTGACCACAATGATATTACAAAGGCTTGCTTCTTTTGCATTTTTGTCTTACTTTCATGATGTAAGTAGGGGAAATTAATGTCAGAGTCTATCCTTAGTGCAACAAAGGACTAAAGTTTCCATGAGCTCGTGGGCAATGTTCTTAAGCTAAGCCATTTCAAACTTTTGGAGAAATTTGAATCTGTGAAACAGCCTTCTTTCTGCTTTTGTTTGATCCCCAATCAGATACGATCCAAAAGAAGAGTTAGAGATGCAGCTGAAACTCTGCTTCCCGATTTCGAGGCAGTGGCTCCTACTGCGAAAGTAACAAGCTGCTGTAAAGCTAAACACTAACTTGTCAACTGCTGCAGCAAAATCGGGAACACAAAGCTGTGTACCACCATTTGCAAGTGTGTATAGACATCCCTTTCAGTCCTGGCCACCATTTGTGAACCATCAAGCACTCTGATGAAGGCTATCCTCTGGGATCATAGGGAACAATGCATATTGTGCGTTTATGTACTCTGACACAGTGAAGAGAGCTGAAGTAGATGATGTACACATTCCTTATGGCTCGAATTCTACAAAATTAAGAACAACACGTGCTACCTAATGTAGTTAGCTAAATGCATAATTCCAAATACTGTTAATAAGTCGTCGGTTTGGTAATGTTTTACCCCCAAAGTCTCCATTTCAAAATCAGTGGTTGGGATTGGGGTGGTGATTGGTGGTTGGTTGCCTGTCTAATGAGCAATCCCCAATGGGCAATTACCTCTTCTAAGTTATAGTCAGTGGATAGAGTTTTGTTGCATTGTGGTCAATATCAAAACTCCCGAATGACTTCATGACATCGGGATTTCCCTACTGCCTCTAGTGTATTGCCCAGTTATGTGTGTTGTCATGTATTCCCATATATTAACCCCAAAACCAAGTATTAATATAAATTACTGTTGCTGAGATACACTTTCGCTTAACAACTGGTCATGCATCACCGGAAATTCTGACTTAACTGCCTTGATCAATCAGGGCAAGCAAATGGTCCATCATTTCTTAGCATGAGCTACCTCATCTCTAGAAGCTGGGATGCATTTAATAATCTAGTGTTTGTTCTAGATACAACAAGGTGCTATGCTTCTGTTATAATTCCAAGAATGGATATAGGCAGGGCAATATAAGGCAGGGCAATATAATATAATAAAGTAAAATGGTTTTGTTTTTTTTAATAAAAAAAAGGGAATGGTGCTAAAATGGTGTCTGTAAAATCCTGAGAAAATAAAAGACTGTTGCCATCAACTTATTTTTTTGGTAGAATTTAGTATTAGTTTTCTGGTGTCCGAGAGAAAGTGTTATTCTGTGCATTTTTCTCCCTTATGGTTATACCATATACAGAATGCTGTGTACATCAGCATATCTTTTTTACACAGAGCATGTGGATACAGAGGTCCGTTCCTTTCTTGAAGAATTATGCTCTCTCGTTTCTTGTTTTGTTTCTTTTGAAAATAAACACACACAAAAAGAAAGAAAAGCCATACGCATAGCTTTATTCATGTATCTTTGCAAAGCATTTAATTAAATACAAGTTTCTTGTTGAGTAGTGGCTTCCTTTGTCTATAAGAGTCCTTCTCACAATATCTATTTCTGGTGGAAGAAAACAGGATTGTATTGTATTTGTGTATGTGTATGTGTGTGTAATAAGTGTGTGTGATAAGTGAGCGTGCACTATGCTGCCTGTGATTTTTTTTTTAATGTAGCACCCAAAGTCTTTTATAAATTAAATTATAAAGGGGAATTTTTTTTTAGTTATATATGTTTATGACAGTGCTTAAAAACTAAAGGCAAGCAATCTGAATGATTGCCATTGAATGCAAATCTGGAAACTCAGGATTTGACAACTCTGGCTTTGGAACTCTGGAAATTCAATTTTTAAAAATTGTTGCTGAATAAAATATTGTGATAAAATCAGTGTGTCAGTTTAAATTACATGGAATATATCAGGAAAGACACATGAACATCTCCTGAAGTTTGAGAAGGGGAATTTTTTAAAATTAGTTTCACATTTAAAGGCAACCCTTCCCAGTGCCATTTTTCTAGAAAAAGAGGTGCTGGAACTCACCATGAACACTTCCCAATGGCAATGGCACCCACCTGAGAGGTGCTGGAACTGAGTTCCTGTGAGTTCCCTCTAAAGCCCTGACCCTTCCTAACTTGCATGTCCCAAAACAATATGTGAACCGAAATACAGCCAGCCTTTGGAATTCATATTTCTCCAAATTTTGTAAGGCAGTTCTTTGGCCAGGTAATGCATACAAAAATGCATGTACTGGGGTAAATTGTGCATAGAGATGCATGTATTGGTGCAAATAACATTCCAAATTGTATTATATTAAGTGGGAAATTGCTTTGCAAAATTTGTATATTAGGCCAAATTGCATACAAAAATAGGTTTATTAGGAGAAATTTGCACTAAAATGTTGATGAATCTTTTCAAGGATTTTTAAAACTATCTCAATAGTTCTCTAACGGATGTAGAAATGAAGAGAACTGAAATTGAAGGCTGTAAAAATGAGAAACCCAAACTGACAGGTTTTTCCACCCCTACCCACTATAGGAGGAAATCCACAACAGAGTGCAAGATTCAAAGCAAACTGCACTTCTCGAATCAGTGCGGTTGTAGCATTTCACCTTTAATTGTGCTTATACAGTGGTACCTCAGGTTAAGTACTTAATTTGTTCTGGAGGTCCGTTCTTAACCTGAACCTGTTCTTAACCTGAAGCACCACTTTAGCTAATGGGGCCTCCTGCTGCCGCCACGCCGCCGGAGCACGATTTCTGTTCTCATCCTGAAGCAAAGTTCTTAACCTGAAGCACTATTTCTGGGTTAGCGGAGTCTGTAACCTGAAGCGTATGCAACCTGAGGTACCACTGTACATACATGTTAGGCTGCAGTCCTAACCTGTGGCTGGCAATTTCAGGGCATGATGGAGGGGGACCACCAGACCCCTTGCACCGATAAGAGCCAGAGTGAAAGATAGGTGTGTACAGGGGGGAAAAACTACAGCGCACCATCTTGCAGACTGATGTGGTGAAGAGACCAGGATCAAGTCTACTGTGAGAGCAACAGGGCCTGCACAAGCTCCCGTTAATCATACGCCGATTCAGTGCCCCACCCATGTTTCAGGGGGCTCACTGGCTACCATTGGTGGGGACATCTCTGGCAGTAGTGTATGCCCACCGTTTGGGTGAGCACAGTAGTGCACGGACCATTTGAATGGCAATGCCTATTAACTTTGTGGGGGACCCTCAAATATTTCATGGGGGGGGGGGAGGGTGAAGGGACCTCAGCTCCTAGGAGTTGGCTTCTCTGCTGCTGGTGGAGCTTGGTAAACCTTTGTTGAGGGACACTTCCGATTCATCCAAACACCTTCCAGCATGGTGGATAAATAGCTTAGGATTGTCCTGCTCATTACATGCTATAATCTGAAATATTTGAAGGTTCACACTGGGCATTCTAGCCAAAAAACAGTGCAAAGAAGATACAGGCTATACGGTTCAAGAAGCTGTTGTCGAGACTCCTAGTATTAGATCTAACATGATCTGGAGTCTGTGCTTGCAGTTCTGTAACCACCAGGGAGAAGTTTTCATGAGTTGCCGTAGTATTTACACAACATTGCCTTGTCAAATGTTAGGTTCAATTCCTATTCATGATTCAGTAGCAACGGGCTTCTGAAAATGCAAGGATCGATGAAATGACAAGTGGACAGGGAGAACAGAAATATACAAAGCAATCCTAAGAGAGGTCTAAGGTAAGGTAAAGGACCCCTGAACAGTTAAGTCCAATCAAAGGTGACTATTGGGTTGCGGTGCTCATCTCGCTTTGAGGCCGAGGGAGCCAGCATTTGTCCACAGACAACTTTCTGGGTCGTGGCCAGCATGACTAAACTGTTTCTGGTGCAACAGAATGCCATGATGGAAACCGGAGCGCACAGAAATGCCATTTACCTTCCTGCCACAGCGGTATCTATTTATTGACTTGCACTGGTGGGCTTTCGAACTGAAGGTTGGCAGGAGCTGGGACTGAGCAATGAGAGCTCACCCTGTCGTGGGGATTCAAACTGCTGACCTTCTCATATGCAAGCCCAAGAGGCTCAGTGGTTTAGACCAAAGCGCAACCCTTTGCGGTCTAAGAGGAGCAAAGTGGTGAATCAACTGTCACATCCAAAGCCCACAGTATTATCTTTCTTATAGTGTTTTGCTATACTGGTTCCAGACTGGCATAGATAAGGCCCCATCAGGAAAGCACCAAAAGAGGCACATGACATCCCCACAGTTTTAAAATGCTGACTTAGGCTCTAACACTAATGCTACCTCAATCTAACTGTGCTTTCTAAACCTTGGTACCCAGTGTAACAAGATTGAGGTGGCGGCAGAGAGAGTACTTTTTTCTGTTTTGCAGAATCCAATGACTTGATTAAAACGGTTGTGCTGCAGCAATGGATCCCTTTGATGTGTGGAGTGGGGTACTTTCAAATGATGGAGGCCCAATTATAAAAAGCCAGCTCCTTCTGAACTCTAGTGCAGTTGTGCTGAATGTGCCTAGTGAAGGGAAAAAGAAAATCTTTCTAGACAGAGGATGAGCATAATGCAAGTTCCATGTTCTGGCTTCCTGTTGTATTGCAAGTAACCTGCCTCACCCAGTTCTGGAAATCAGGATCACAAAGAACAGGCAAGCCACTATAGTAAACTCTGCAGTACAATGGAGATGAAAAGTCGCTTGGCCAGTGTTTGTGGTTTCACGCTGAGCCCACTCTCAAGTGAAAGATCATGCCTCGAGCATCCAAAGATGTCTTTCCATGGGTGAAGAACCTAGAAAGGAGTATGTATGTGAGGCAAGACATGCCTGTGTGAAAGGAGAATTCTGCAGCATTTCAGCAGAGGCACTACCTTGGACCAAAAACGGAGAGGCCAGTGGTGGATGCCTGAGACGTCTCACACACACAACCTGTGTCATGTGCGTGTCGTCAGGAGGAGGCAAGTCATTGGGAGGAGATATTGCCCAGCACTGTGCAGCTTCAATGGCCATTGCTGCTCCTCTCTTGTGCTCAGGATGAGTCTGCCTTTGATGCTGTGTCGCGCTCAGCTTGGCGGTTCGGTCTCCTCCACCTCCTAAAGCTGGCGCTCTTGGGTCTCAGGTGCAATTCATGGCATGTGCAAGGAAGTACTCCATTTTGAAACCCTTGAAAGCTACTGCTAGTCAGTTTATATGAAACTGAACTAGACAGATCAATGGAATGACTTGTTTTGAGGCAGCTTCCTTTGAGAAATTTCACATGATCACAGTTGTTGGCCCCGTTGTTTTCGGCCTACTAGCACAGGCCTCCACCCTTTCACGAGAGAGTGCCTAACTTGAAGAAACATTGTGAGAAGATTTATATGGACTTCTAGCCTTTCTACCAACTTTCTCTTTGGGGATGGGAGCCATCATTTATGTCAGAGATTGTGCTGAGGAGGAATGCACTGAGGAGGAATGGTAGGAAACTCCCTCTCCCCCTGCTTCTGACCAGGATCCTGAATCTTCCCAGGAGCAGAAGAACAGTATAGATTTGGAATAGCGGTTTGCAGAGGGACATAGTTCAGAAGGCAGAAGCTGGGAAATACTGGATGGGGAACAGCTAGGAGAAGATGTGCTGGGAGAGAGAGAGTTAACAGATTCACTGTCTGTTATGTACTGAGTTGAATAGGATCCAAACTGCAACAGTCTGATTGGTCCTAGAACAATAGGATCCAAAAGGCAGCAGTCTGATTGGTCCTAGAACAATAGGATTCAGAATGCAGCAGTCTGATTGGTCCTAGAACAATGCAGCAGTATGACTGGTTGGCAGGAACTACCCAATCATGCTCCAGATAGAAGTGAATCCACAACCTGATTGGCTTACAGTGGAATTCCTGAATTAGCCAATCATGTGCAGCCCATTGTGTAAATAATGTATATAAAGCAGATACTTTGAGGGGACATTCATTCATTCCTCCTCACCACTATGAGCTGAATAAAGAGCATGAAATCACTTTGCGACTCTGAGTATATTTCACTGTCTCTGTAAAACATTCATCCGCTCAGCCCAAGGTCAAGAACAGCTGATAAGGTGGCAGCACCAAAAGCACAGTGGTTACGAGATCAGGTTACAAAACGTGGTAGTGACGTGGGTGACTAGGGAGGAAGTGGGTGGAACCCTTAATTGGGAGCTCCGCAATTCCTAGGACAGGAATCCTTTGTTCTTTTTCTGTGCTCATTAAAGATTTCTAACTGGTAAGAAGACTCCTTTCCTTTGTTCTGCTTTGTTGTTGTTGTTTAGTTGTTTAGTTGTGTCTGCCTCTTCGTGACCCCATAGACCAGAGCACGCCAGGCACTCCTGTCTTCCACTGCCTCCTGCAGTTTGGTCAGACTCATGCTGGTAGCTGCGAAAACACTGTCCAACCATCTCGTCCTGTGTTGTCACCTTCTCCTTGTGCCCTCCATCTTTCCCAACATCAGGGTCTTTTCCAGGGAGTCTTCTCTTCTCATGAGGTGGCCAAAGTATTGGAGCCTCAGCTTCAGGATCTGTCCTTCCAGTGGGCACTCAGGGCTGATTTCCTTCAGAATGGATAGGTTTGACCTTCTTGCAGTCCATGGGACTCTCAAGAGTCTCCTCCAGCAGCATAATCCAAAAGCATCCATTCTTCGGTGATCAGCCTTCTTTATGGTCCAGCTCTCACTTCCATACATCACTACTGGGAAAACCATAGCTTTAACTATACGGACCTTTGTTGGCAAGGTAATGTTTCTACTTTTTAAGATGCTGTCTAGGTTTGTCATTGCTTTTCTCCCAAGAAGCAGGCGTCTTTTAATTTTGTGACTGCTGTTCTACTGCCAGTGGGGGGAAGGAAGCTGATTCCCCAAAGCCTGACAATTTATGTCTTTTGCTATGGACTCTCTGAAACTCTTCCTAATAACCAGGAGTTCTCTCTCTAGTTACAACTCACCTAGCAAACATGGCCAGTAGTCAGGGATGATGGAAGCTATAGTCCAGCAGCACCTAAAAGTCCAAAGGTTAACTGCCTCTGCTTTAGGGTGTGAACATGCCAGGGGCAGCACGTTCCTTTGCACTGCTTGAGGTGAAACGAGGAGTGCTGCCCTACCCTGCCATTGCCACATGTCCCGCCACCACTATAGCTGCTGCTGCTGCTACCACTACCCGCTTTGCTGCCACCAAGCCCCCTGCTGCATCTACCACTGGTGGAGGAGCACCACTGCCATTGGTGCCGATTTCAGGTGAACTCTCACCCAGCATGGACACGGACCTACCCAAAATCAATGTCGATGGTGGCGCCTCTTCTCCATTGCTGGGGTGGGTGGGTGATAGGGCAGTGGAGAGCCCATGAGATAGCTACTTGGGAGGCTTCTGCTGCCCAAGGCAGAGACCTGACCCTGCCTAATGCTGGAGCACGTGTGAATATGTCAGTGTAGATTCTTGGGAGAAAGGGGAGTTGGCTGTGGGAACAATATAAACGGATGCCTTCCCAAGTGCCCATGTGTAGCAGCATCCGTCCAAGCACCGCAGAAGAATATTGATAAAAGAATTGTTTTCATTCTCTCAAGAAACTCCTCTTCATTGCAAAAGGTATGTTGCATTGATAGGCTACGTTAAAACAGTTTCATAAAGTGTTGATGGATTTGTGGGATTATGAGAAATCTTTGCCTGAGTTGAAGATGAGAACTGTGTGGAAGAATTTGTGACCAGAAAGAGGAGTAGACACAAGAAGACTGGAATAAATTTAAAGAATATTTAGCTAAATATTGTAATATGAGATAATTAGAATGTACTTGGAGTAACAATTAGGTTTGAGATTAGAATAAGAATATGTAGTAGTAAGCACTAAGGATTAGAATACTAATGAAGGAGAAGAGGTTAGTATATGAAAGGAGTTAATAGAAGAAGATTTTGGATTTGATATCCGGCTTTATCACTACCCGAAGGAGTCTCAAAGCGGCTAACATTCTCCTTTCCCTTCCTCCCCCACAACAAACACTCTGTGAGGTGAGTGAGGCTGAGAGACTTCAGAGAAGTGTGACTGGCCCAAGGTCACCCAGCAGCTGCATGTGGAGGAGCGGGGAATCGAACCTGGTTCCCCAGATTACGAGTCTATTGCTCCTAGCCACTACACCACACTGGCTCTCCAGAATCTTCTAATATTATTAGAAATATGAATTTGAAGAACTGTTACATAAGTGATATAATGAAATTCAGTTAGAAGGGATTAGAGGAAGTCAGTTAACAGTGTTATAAAAATTAGGTATCTGAAGAAGCAATTGTTTTTTGTGTTTAGTTTTTTGTATTGAAATGTGTTTTTTATTTGTTGTGTGTTTTGTAATGTTATTTTTGTTATAAATGCGGGAAATTAATAAAAAAAATTGGAAAAAAGAGAGAACTATGTGGTAACTCAGGCCAGGCCTGTTGGCACCTGGTCACATAGTCAGGCCCTTGCCTTGTTGACGGACCAGTAGCACTTGCTTGCTCCTACTCCAGCTTCTCTGTTCATGGTGTGTCACGTGAGTGAAATGAATAAAAACCCAGCAATAAAAGATAATGGGAGAGGTTCACCTCAGCAAAATATCTGTCAAAATGACAAATACTTAAATACAGACGGTTGTTTGCCCTCGCTAGATTCAACGTGCTGCCATCTGCCTTATTGCAGGGCAGATTCGAGGGTAAAATCATACCTGGAACGAGTCTGCCCCTGTGGCTTATAGAATCATAGAATCATAGAGTTGGAAGAGACCACAAGGGCCATCGAGTCCAACCCCCTGCCAAGCAGGAAACACCATCAGAGCACTCCTGACATATGGTTGTCAAGCCTCTGCTTAAAGACCTCCAAAGAAGGAGACTCCACCACACTCCTTGGCAGCAAATTCCACTGTCGAACAGCTCTTACTGTCAGGAAGTTCTTCCTAATGTTTAGGTGGAATCTTCTTTCTTGTAGTTTGGATCCATTGCTCCGTGTCCGCTTCTCTGGAGCAGCAGAAAACAACCTTTCTCCCTCCTCTATGTGACATCCTTTTATATATTTGAACATGGCTATCATATCACCCCTTAACCTCCTCTTCTCCAGGCTAAACATGCCCAGCTCCCTTAGCCGTTCCTCATAAGGCATTGTTTCCAGGCCTTTGACCATTTTGGTTCCCCTCCTCTGGACACGTTCCAGTTTGTCAGTGTCCTTCTTGAACTGTGGTGCCCAGAACTGGACACAGTACTCCAGGTGAGGTCTGACCAGAGCAGAATACAGTGGCACTATTACTTCCCTTGATCTAGATGCTATACTCCTATTGATGCAGCCCAGAATTGCATTGGCTTTTTTAGCTGCCGCGTCACGATGGCTTGATGGAGGTAGAAACTGTCTCTCATACCTTGTTACGCTGTGGTTTCTACGGGGATATACACTCTGCATTTATCATCCCTGCTATGCAAAAATCTCCAAATGGATCCAAACTCCAATGTCCAAAATCCCTGGTAGAGGACAGGGATCCAGAGTTCACGCTAAGGGTGGCCAATTCTGCGCGACTGCCGTAAAACCTAGGGAACAAGGTGCGCTACCGTAATGACTAAGGCCTTAAGTGACAATTTTAGGTTATATTTTAGTGCTTAAGATTTAACTTATATATTTTTAACTGCTGCTATATCTGTATTGCCCCTGTTATACCCAACTGCAAATTCAAATGTATCCCTATTGTGTTTTATGACTTCCGTGGTATTGTATGTGAGCTGGAACCGGTCTGTGACTGAAATTAATAAATTCTGTTCTGTTCATGGTGCTGCCGCCACTTCTGGTTCCTTGGTTGGTGGAGGCAACACCTCACCTCCTTCGTCTCCACACCCAACACACCTCTCACTCCACCAGCAGCAGACTTTGATAGAGGGAAGGGGCAGGAGGACAAATGAGAGAATCTGTAGCTTGCCTGTTGTCCATGGCATGGAGGTAGGGTCATGATGACACAGCATGGACCACACAAAACTGATGCCTGCCCTGTCTCGAGAATTGGCGGTGTCATGAATGCATGTCCTCCAACATTTCTGTTGCTGCGGCTACCACCCAGGAGGACTCCCCTGCTCAGCACCTGAGGGCCCAAGTCTGGCCACTCAGCACCTGGCCTAGGGCGGGGCCTGATGGGCTCTATAAAGGACTGCTGCTACTGCCGCTGCTGGGTAGAGAGGGCTCTGTTTGGTTTTGTTTTTGTTTTTTGTTTAAATTGCTGTTATTTTTTTACCTATGTCATTTTAAACTGT
Organism: Podarcis gaigeae; assembly: GCF_964106915.1. Classification (NCBI taxonomy): domain Eukaryota; kingdom Metazoa; phylum Chordata; class Lepidosauria; order Squamata; family Lacertidae; genus Podarcis; species Podarcis gaigeae. The sequence continues at coordinate 119,811,260 of NC_139678.1, read as the reverse complement.
GATATTAATGCTGTATTCTTAGTTTTAGATTTTGATTTATGTGGAAATTGTTTCCCATTTGGTTGTGTATTTTTTATGTGGTTTATTTATTGTTATGACTTTTGTAATTATGTAAATCTTGTTATGCTGTAAGCCGCCTTGAGCATTGCTTTTTAACTGTGGGAAGGCGGCATGCAAATAAAAAAATGATGATGATTTCTCAGATGAAAATAGGGACATTTATCACTCCCCCCCAACTGCTTTCAACCATCCTAAGGAAACCCCTTAATATATATTATATTATATTATGTTGTGTTGTGTTGTATTATTTTTTCTTTGGTAGATTTATAAAAAGAAAACCACACACCAGTAAATAACTACAGGATTAGACATGGATGCACAAAGCATTTTTTAAAAAATAGAAATTAAGATATTGAACAACAGCCACGTGGATGCTATTGGCCCAGAGTTGGAAAGATGTCAAAGTCCCTAGCAGAGAAGATTGGCAAGCGATGACTATGCTGAGATGGCAAAGCTGATGGGAAACCTCAGAAACCAAGAGGATACAAACTTTATAAAAGAATGGAAAAAAGTTATTTAGGAGACCACTGTAAGCAGATGGAAACAAGAGCAGCATTTTGACTCACTTGTAATGTAAAAAGCATTATGGACAATATGGTTTGATATAAAAAACAAACTGGAGTACGGACTAATATGCAGTTGTAGATGTTCAAAATAAGACTCCATGGATGGGATGGAGGGAAGTCTTGGGATCCAGTATGACTTTATTGATGTGTGTTTATTTGTACTCTTTATTAGTAAAATGAATAAAATGTCTTGAAAAAAGAAATTGAAAAGAAATTGTGCTCTGCTTCCCCTTTCTTCCCTCCAAGGCTGGCCCTGCCCTCTGCCTACCTCTTGGAGCTGGCATGTCATACAAGGCTGGATCTTGGTGGTTGTTGCCTCCCCTCCTCCATGTTCACTCTCCAGCAGCCACTATGAGCTGCCCAAGGAAGGAGGCCATCGGTGGAGGCCATGGAGAGGCCACGGGATGCTCCCTCGCAGTCGTAGCCTGTGTTGGCTATCACTGATGGAAGTTGGAGCTCAAGACATTTGGAGTGTATCAGGTTGGGAAAGGCTGATCTAGGCACCTGCCTCAACACAAAATATATTCCTTTGAAAGGAAATTGTGCCAACTGGCAGCTGAATGTTTTTAAGCCTGCAAGAATTATGTTCTTTTTCAAGAACAACGATAACGCTTCCCTTCAAATCTCTCCCCTTTGGCCGTTATCTGCTCCCATCTTTAGCCAAATGATATCTAAATACCAGGGCTGTCTTAAGCATATGCGGCGTCAGGGTGCAAATATCCGCTCAGCGCCCCTTCCAGTTGCCTAGTCCCAGGCATGCAGGTGGGCAGAGGCAGCCGGCCGCCTCAGTGTCTCGCTGGCTCGGTCGCCCCTGAACTCACGGCACAGAGCCTTCCCTCCCGCAGCAGCAGAGCCTGCTGTGGCACTCTGACCTATGGGCAGGCTCTTCCCCAGACTCAACTCTCAGGCCCTGGACTCTCGGCCTGGCGCCCCTGAGAGCCTGGTACCTGGGTGCCCTGCACCCCTAGCGCCTATGAGTAAGACGGCCCTGCTAAATACATGAAGCTGCATTTGCTCCCTTTCCGCCCCCACTATTCTCCCTCTGCTCCACCCCGCTCCTCAGTTGAAATGTAGATTGTAAAATTCCGTTTGGAGATCTTGCCTAGTTTGCTGTGCTCCTCTGTAAAATGCCATTGACCTGGATAGTACTGAAGAAATAAATGATCATTATGCTAAATTCATTGTTGATGAAACCTACAGAAAGAGATTTATCTAGCAAAACACATAAACGGCAACGCTAGAGTTTTATTACAATATTTTATTATGTGTCTCTGTAAGGAAAAGACCAACAACCATATAAAAGCTTACAAAGATGGTTAACCTCCAACACTATAAATGTGTTAATGTGACAAAAGAAGCTCACAATTTTGCATCTTTATTGACTTTTACAGAGGGAAGGAAGAAAAGCCCTCAGCAATGGCCTACCGACGATACGACTTTTGATGAGAGACATTTACAATTGTTGTCAAGCCTTGATGTTTTAACGCAAGCCAATAAACCTGGCTCACAGATTTAGAAGTGGAAAAAAATCACACAACTAGCACCATCACATTAATCTTTTTACACTTCCCTAATTTTAGTGGTCTTGACCAGCAATGACAGGAAAGTATAGGAGCACCCGGTAAAAAAAAAAATCAAAAAAATCACACAATGCAGTCCAGCAATAAAATTATATTAGTCTGTTGACACTAGGGGCATTCACTTCTTCAGATGGACTGTACTCTGTTCATCAATAATCAGTACAGAAACAAAACCACCTGACCAGATGTATTCATTGGTTCCAACATCTTTTGAGTTGGTTTTCTTGGTCTGAATCATCAAACTCATCCCAGTTTCTGTCCATGTTGAGGTAGTTGAAACGGGGAATTCTCTCTAGCTTTATGAACTGCATCTTATATTGGAGGGCAAACTTGGATGCTGGAATCCGTCAGTGCTTGATTGGTGGGCAAGCATTCAATTATAATTACAGTTTTGCTGTACTGAGTGTTGAGGTTGTAATGTAGCACCATGGAGATACTGTTGGAAGGGTTTTTTCCCAATTTTGGTGAAAGAAACAGCAGAAGGGATTTTGTTGCATGTCGTGTAAAGAGCAAAATAAGAAAATGGTATTTTTTATCTCAATTTATCTCTTTCCTCCCTCTCTCCAGAATTTTTTTGCAAATAAATAACTGGGATACAGTTGATTTGACTCTTAATAGCTGACAAGGTTAAGACAAGAAGAGCAAAGGTGGGAGTGTGAATTTGTTTGTTGGGGTTCGGAATGAGCATGATTCTCAGGTTTATAAGAAGCAAACCGGGCCAATGTCCACACCAAATTCTTGATTGGGAGCGCCGATGTCGAAGGGTGCGATATCTATCACCGGCAACCGCATTGTCTTGCGTGTTCTGTACTCAAAGACGGTTCGACCCCATTCATCAGTGTGTTTCTGTGAAATGCAAAGCAGAAAGTGCTTTTAAAAAGGTTTGATTAGCGACACTTTGGATTAATATCTATCAGGCTCTTCCATGGTGGAAGGAGGAAGTATGAACGACCCATCGTGATTCTCCTCCCCAGACTTCTGAGTCATATGTGAGGAATAAAGTGCGTATTATTATTATTATCAGTAGTATTAATCAGCAGCAAGTAGAATTCAGAGCTTACTGCCTTTGATAAAGGAAGTAGCACACAACCATCTTGACTTGCAGCCATTGATAGCCTTATTCATCAGTCCAACCTGAGCTGGGGGTAGCTCACTGGTCACTGGTCATCCAGTGAAGAGGATGAGATGTCTGTACGTAACTATATGTGTGGAAGCTTGAATCAAAGTTTCCACCACCCTGCTAGCAAGCATTGCCCCAAAGTTTTACTTTCCTGTTCCACTTCTCACTCTTGTGATCGGCCCCTCTATAGTCAGCTAGGGAAAATGCTAAAGTTCTTCTGCACTATAAAATCCAATCGAAAGATATAACTACAAATTTAAGGCTCTTTAAAATGCACAAGATTAGGAGTGAGAATAGGAGGTGTGCAAAACCGAAATTTCATAATGGAACAATGAACCGAATCTCAATTTTGTTTTGCAATGTTTACTTACAGTACAGCCATCTTCCAGGACAGTGTATGTGAACTTGCTGTTTCCTTCCGCCTTGATTTCGCTGTCGGTAGAACTCATCATCTTCAGGGCTCTCTTCACATTCCCGCTGGCTTCGTCCATGTAAGCTATACTGTTTTTGCAGTGATAGGTGATATTCTGAGACGCTCGGCTAGAAAGAATTCTGAGGAAGGCCAGCTGAACATCTGCAACTTCTTCTGGAAGATCTGGGTCTCCGTAGCTGAACTGTGGGACAAACACAAAAGGCTTGTTTGTTGTAGACGGTTCTGGATGGCATAGGCAGTCCGTGCACCAAAACCAAAGCCATGCTGGGCTCTTGCCATGAGGCTGGAAGAGCTTTCCCCAGTTTTTAAAGACCACCACCCCATCACCACCTTTGGAAACAATGGAGAGGAAATAAAAGTGAAGAAAAGATACCAGCTCCAGAGCTGGCAAAGGTTGTTTCCTGATATATATATATATATATATTTTCTTTGGGGGGGGGGTGTCTTTCCAATCAATGCCTTCCCCCAGTACATCCCCCTTTTAAATTCAAGCGTATAAATTTGGAAATATATATAGATATCCATGCATGTAACATTATATTTTTAAATATTTTTAAAAATCAGCATTAGCCATGCAAGAAACATCTGATAAAAATGGCAAGGGCCATGGAAGTTGCTATGGTAGTTGGGAGAGAAGACAATTATGTTTTTCATTCAATTAGAAATGGATCCAGAGTTGCTTCTTTCTTGAGAAGCAATTTAATTGCACTCTCAAGTCAAGCTTTGCTTGACCAAATATTAATAATATTAATAATATTAATGATAACAACAACAACAATTTATACCCTGTCCATCTGGCTGGGTTTCCCCAGCCACTCTGGGTGGCTCCCAACAGAATATTAAAAACACGATAAAGCATCAAACATTAAAAACCTCCCTAAACAGGGTTGCCTTCAGATGCCTTCTAAAAGTCAGATAGCTGTTTATCTCCTTGATATCTGATGGGAGGGTGTTCCACAGGGCAGAAGGCCCTCGGAGCTGGACATCAGTGTCCGGGCTGAACGATAGGGCTGGAGACGCATCGTTCTTCTTACCTGGAAGCCTCCATTCATAGACTCTCCAAACCAAATATGTTTCTTTTCGGGTCCTGGGCTTGTCCACCAGTTCTTCTTTGGAACACTCATAGGATTAGCACTGATGCACGTCTCCCCAGTTTCCATATTGCAGTATACTTTAATGGCGTCCAATTTGCAACCTTGGTTGGGATCAATCCAGTACTCCCCTAAAGTGACAAAGCAAAAGGACATTCTTTAACCTGGGATTAGATTCTTCCTTGTGCTGGATGCCAAAGGCTTCTGCTGCCTTGTGGGTTACATTGGGAAGAATACAAACCTAAATGATAATATTACTCTACACTTGTATGTTCTTAACGTTTGCTGAGTCATATTGAGTACTGTTAATCTTTACACTTCCTTCAAAGTCTAATTTAACTGAATAACAGCTACACATTCCCCCGACACATTTCTTCATTATCAGGCACATCAAGCACTTTGGTAATAATAATAATAATAATAATAATAATAATAATAATAATAATACCCCGCCAATCTGACTGGGTTGCCCCAGCCACTCTGGGCAGTTTCCAGCATATACAGAAACAGAATAAAACATCAAACATTATAGTTTTAGGATCCCAAGCCCTATTATTTCCACAATTTGCCTGCAATCCAGCCCTGAAACTATTCCAGACTTGGAGCTAATGTAGTTCATTTCCTCCTGTTGTGGCTAAGTGCAGGAATCAGCCACTAGTCGATCCCTCCTTCTCCCCTCTTCATGGAAATATATAATATGATTACATTGAGCATTACATTGTGCAGCATCATTTGCTGTAATTGATTAAGAAATGCATAGTGTACCAAAGGAGCACATTTTATATTACTAGTCTTTACCAGAAAGAGAGGGAAAAGAGATATATGGGGCAGTTCTGTGTCCCTCGCAATGCCCGGTTCTTTTCTTGAGACCGCATATTTCTCACTGACTTCTCTATGACCTGGATCAGAACAGAAACGAACATACCACTCTTAAGTTCAGGATGGCAGAACTTCAGATCTCTGCAATTCCGAGCTGGGTTCTTCCGTGAGCCATCGGGGCTAACAATGTTTTCGATTTGGTTGTTGATTGACTTCAGCGAAGTTAAAATATCGCTCATGGCTATTTTGTCCTCATCTGGCTGGTCTCTGTAGTAGGATGGTCCTTTTTCAAGGTTCTCTGGGCCACCACCTCCACAGCACGGACCAGGAGCTCCAGGTTGACCAGGAGGCCCTGGAGGACCACCATGACCCGCAGGACCCTAGAAAATAAAACAAGCCCCGCCCATAACTCAAAAATGCACCATGTACATTAGTTCACCTGTACACTCAAAAAAAAAAGGACCAGTCAGTGTTACTGGCACTTTTAGCCTTGGTCTTGTAGGTGGCTATTTCAGTGGCGTGTGGTGAAATTTTAATAGTTGAACAGTTAGGGCCAGCTTGTGAAGGCAACTGGGGGGTGGGGGTGATGAGTGTCGCACCTCCCTCCCTAAACCAGGCAGAAGCTTCCCAGGCTTTGGGAAGGAGGCACTACGCTTTAATGCTTTAATACTCTTATTTACTGGGAACATTTAGGGGACTAGCCTAGTCCCCCTATTCCACTAACCACATGCCACTGGGCTATTTAGATAGGAAAGGTTTCAGACTAGTCCTCTCCCCAGTAATATTTCAGTCCATAACTGTGCCTTGTTATATAATAATAATAATAATAATAATAATAATAATAATAATAATAATAATAATTTATCTGGCTGGGTTTCTCCAGCCACTCTAGGCAGCTTCCAACAGAATATTAAAATACAATAACCTATTAAACATTAAAAGCTTCCCTAAACAGGGCTGCCTTCAGATGTTTTCTAAAAGTCTGGTAGTTGTTTTTCTCTTTGACATCTGGTGGGAGGGTGTTCCGCAGGGCGGGTGCCACTACCAAGAAGGCCCTCTTCCTGGCTCCCTGTAACTTGGCTTCTCACAGCAAGGGAACCGCCAGAAGGCCCTCGGTGCTGGACCTCAGTGTCTGGGCAGAACAATGGGGGTGGAGATGCTCCTTCAGGTATACAGGACCGAGGCTGTTTAGGGCTTTAAAGGTCAGCACCAACACTTTGACTTGTGCTCGGAAATGTACTGTCACCCATTAGAAACAGCAGATATAATAATCATTATCTATTTTTTATTTTATTTTATTCTATTAATCCTTCTGTTTTATCATCATAATGATGAAATACACAGGAACCTCCTGTCACCCAGCTTGAGCTTTATGAGCAACAAATCTGAATAAATCTGAATAGTGAGGCCAACTGGGTAGACACCTTCACTTTCATTGTAACTAGCTGTGCATGTGGCTAGTTGTGGGGAGGAAGCTGTCTGTTTAGTGCCACCTAATTCCCACACTCAGGATTGGGTACCATAACTGTGGCTCAGGTACAGCTCTCATAAGGAAAATTACATTTGCCTGAAATTCAGCATGGTCAGGCTAAACTCTGCAGCTTTTATTTTTACCACTCTTTATTGAGAAGTGCTGTTCCCCTTTGGGCACAAACTTGATCTCCCTTCTTGTCAAGTCTTGTGCTAGGCTCCCGGATGGTATGGAGACTAGCTTTCAAGATGATGCTTCTCACTTTTCATCATCTGATTCCCTTACCGGAGCACCAGATTCGCCTCTGCTTCCACGAGGACCTGGAGGCCCAATGGGACCTGGGTAGCCACTTGTACCATCTTTTCCAGGTGGGCCATTTGGACCAGGGGGACCCTAAACAGAAGAAGACGAAGACGAAGACGAAGAAGAAGAGGAGGAGGAAGAAGAAAGTTAGTTCTCTCTCAACTGTCTAGCCATAATTTGAGCATGCATTCAGGCTGGACAGAATCAACAGGTTACTTACTCTTGCACCAGCAGGTCCTGGGCTTCCACTTGGACCTTGCGGACCCAATGCACCCTGTCAAAAAAATAATAATGATGTAGATCTAGTAAAATCCAGTTTTTTCATTCTTTTCTTTACATTGGAGCACCTGTATTGTTGCACTCACTACAAGATCTGGCAATCCATAGAAGATGAATATATACCGTATTTTTTGCTCTATAAGACTCACTTTTTCCCTCCCAAAAAGTAAGGGGAAATGTGTGTGCGTCTTATGGAGCGAATACAGGCTGCACAGCTATCCCAGAAGCCAGAACAGCAAGAGGGATCACTGCGCAGTGATCCCTCTTGCTGTTCTGGCTTCTGAGATTCAGAATATTATTTTTTCTTCTTTTCCTCCTCCAAAAACTAGGTGCGTCTTATGGTCTGGTGCGTCTTATAGGGTGAAAAATATGGTGTGTATCTACAGTTATTCGGCATGCAAGTTAACTGGAACATCAAACTCCAACAGTAGAACCTCTCTAGGTATCAGATGCATGGCATCAGGTATGGGGCAAGTAAGGGGGGGGCTTCAAAAGAACAAACTGGGAGCTTAAATCGAAATCCTGATTGTTCATTTGTGCAGCAAGGCATGCTCCCCCTGCCCATCCAGCTGAGATGGGTGGATTTATGCCTTGCTCCAGGAGGGGAGGGACGCGGGTGGCGCTGTGGGTAAAACCTCAGTGCCTAGGACTTGCCGATCGTATGGTCGGCGGTTTGAATCCCCTTTCGGTCCCAGCTCCTGCCCACCTAGCAGTTCAAAAGCACCCCTAAGTGCAAGTAAATAAATAGGTACCGCTTTATAGCGGGAAGGTAAACGGCGTTTCCGTGTGCTGCGCTGGTGCTGGATCACCAGAGCAGCTTCGTCACGCTGCCCACGTGACCCAGAAGTGTCTCCGGACAGTGCTGGCCCCCAGCCTCTTAAGTGAGATGGGCGCACAACCCTAGAGTTGGACACGACTGGCCCGTACGGGCAGGGGTACCTTTACCTTTACCTTTTACCAGGAGGGGAAAGCAGTTTCCGTAGGATAGAGCTTCTCCCTCACAGCACTGCTCTTCAAATCTCTGAAAACTAGAGATTCAAATAGTAGTGCAGGGATGTTTGCAAAAGGGCTTTCCGGCAGCTCTGTGCTGCACTTTGACGTCCCGAAAACCGGGGCTTCAAAGTGCAGCATCACCTGACACCATCATGACCTCATGTGAATGACAGGTGGGTGGCCTTGCATAGCTGTGAAATGTGACCCACTGGGGTGGGGAGACAACAATCTAGCTTGACAGTCAGAAAAAGATCCCCACTTCTGAGCTATTACACAGGCCGGGTCAAATATAAATAAAATGGTTCTCTGTTTTCATTATTACAGTTTTGTATGGGACCATAAGCCATGTTAATGTGCATGGTTTAGAAGCTAAATGTTCTCAGAATTAAATACAATTTGAACGCTTCCATTCTAGAATATAGGTGGTCCAGTGGCTTTAAAGGTAGGTAACTCCACGGATCAAAGGAAGTTAGCTGGACTTAAGTCCTATTGAAATCAATGACACTTCAGTTAATTGTGGCAAATGTTTTACATGGATTTCAAGGATGCTTAAGTACAACAAACTTCCTCTGGCTTAGAGCCATTGTGCATATGTGGTATCAGAAAACTGAAATGCCATTTTTTAAATTTCTTCGTTGTTTTGAATGTGACCTACCCATTAATGAGTGGTCTATAAATGCCAGTAACAAAACAGTAAGGAGTTTCTCTCATGCGATGCTGCCAAGGATATTGGGATATCCCCAAAGGTTCAACTTTACTCCTACAAAAATGAAATAATTATATGCCCAAGTGATATTGCTAGGCATGTTTCCTCCATGAAACATAATGAAGGCTCAGGACACAGGCTGGTAAATTCCAGAACACCTGCAAAATCACTCCTGTTTTCCTCTGCCAAAACATTAAATTGTACATCATTTGGTGGATAATCCAGGCACTGTAGGGATCACTTGGGATACTTTTCGTTCTTGTCAAAGTTACATATTGTGCTAAACACTGGGGTCATGAAACAAATCCAGCATTTCCCCTCTCTTACGCAAGGAAGGCAGGAGAGTTCTGCAAACTTACACTTGGACCAGGGGGTCCGGGGTTACCAGGGAATCCTCGGTGGCCCTTCATCCCATTGCTACCACGTTCACCGGCTTCACCTTTGTCACCACGTGCACCCGCAGGGCCCTTTTAGAAGCATATTGACAAAGAGTTTTCATAAGAGTAAACTTGGGTTTAATGAGAACTAGTAATATAATAATAATAATAATAATAATAATAATAATAATAATAATAATAAAAAATTTATACTCCGCCCATCTGGCTGGGTTTCCCCAGCCACTCTGAACAAAACGCTAAAATACAATAACCTATTAAACATTAAAAGCCTCCCTAAACAGGGCTGCCTTCAGATGTCTTCTAAAAGTTTGGTAGTTATTTTTCTCTTTGACATCTGGTGGGTGGGCGTTCCACAGGGTGGGTGCCACTACTGAGAAGGCCCTCTGCCTGGTTCCCTGTAACTTGGCTTCTCGCAGTGAGGGAATCGCCAGAAGGCCCTTGGTGCTGGACCTCAGTGTGTAGGCTGAACGATGGGGGTGGAAATGCTCCTTCAGCTATACTGGGCCGAAGCCATTTAGGGCTTTAAAGGTCAGCACCAACACTTTGAATTGTGCTCAGAAACGTATTGGGACCCAGTGTAGGTCTTTCAAGACTGGTGTTATATGGGCTCGGCGGCCGCTCCCAGTCACCAGTCTAGCTGCCGCATTCTGGATTAGTTGTAGTTTCCGGGTCACCTTCAAAAGTAGCCCCACATAGAGCGCATTGCAGTAGTCCAAGCGAGAGATAACTAGAGCATGCACCACTCTGGCGAGACAGTCTGCGGGCAGGTAGGGTCTCAGCCTGCATACCAGATGGAGCTGATAAACAGCTGCCCTGGACACATACATACGAAGTTCTGAAGCAGAGACTTACGGGAGCACCACGGGCACCGGCAGGGCCAGCGGGGCCGACTGGACCAGCAGGTCCCTGTAACAAACAACAACACAGGATTATGTCTATGCCGAGCATCGATTTTCTGGATATAAACTGGATGAATCACAAAACAGAGAAAACATTCACATCTCTACTATTAAGCTCCCAAATATATTAGCAAACATAATGAACAAACATCACTTCAATGACTTCCATTTTCAAAAAAAAACATGTATGCTCAGGGCTTTTTTCAGCCAGAACTAATTGGAACTCAGCTCTGGCACCTCTCAGGTGGGTGCCGTTGCCATTACAGTGGTACCCCGGGTTACAGACGCTTCAGGTTACAGACTCCGCTAACCCAGAAATAGTCCCTCGGGTTAAGAACTTTGCTTCAGGATGAGAACAGAAATCGTGCAGTGGCGGCACAGCGGCAGCAGGAGGCCCCATTAGCTAAAGTGGTGCTTTAGGTTAAGAATAGTTTCAGGTTAAGAACGGACCTCCATACTTAACCTGTACTTAACCTGAGGTACCACGGTATAAGAGAAAAAGGAGGCATTCATGGTGCATTCTGGCACCTCTTGTTCTAGAAAAATAACACTTTGTAGGCAGCATAGTTTTTCACAGTGCACAAAGGTCATGTTGGTGTATGCCCCTGGATTTAACTTGAAGTGGCTTTTTCATCGGGAAAAATGGCAGTAGGTCGTTGAAGAAACCAAATTCAAGTTGTTTCAGTGGAGCAAAATCTGTTCTAGAGCACTAGAGTATGACACATGGTCACATCCCACTGTCTTCAGCATTTCAAAGGAAATGACATTACAAATAACTAAATCATTTTGAAAATTCCTGTTTTGATATGCTTTTTTTTTTTCAATTGCTAGATAGTGGGATCGACTTGAAGCAATTCACCCGAAGAAAATCCACTGAACGGGCAAGCTACCGTAGTTTTCGCTCTATAGGACACACTTTCCCCCCTCCAAAAATGAAGGGGAAATGTGTGTGCATCCTATGGAGCGAATGCAGGCTCCTTGGCTTCAGCGATAGCAACACGAAGCCTCTGAAGTGCAGAGGGAGCGCTCCCTCCACGCTCCGGAGGCTACGCATTGCTTTCGCTGAATCCTGGAGACTGAGAGGGGTCGGTGCACACCGACCCCTCTCGCTCTCCAGGATTCAGGGATAGCCGCCTGAAGCCTTTTGAGCGTGGAAGGAACTCGCGCTGCGCTCCAAAGGCTTCGGGTTCCTTTCACTGAAGCCAAGAGAGCAAGACTCTCCTGGCTTCAGCAGAGAGGGAGAGCTGCGCAGCGCCCCTTCAGCCAAGCGGGAGGAGAAACGTTTCTCCTGCCGCTTCGCTGAAGGGGAGCTGAGCAGAGAGGGGGCGATTTCCCCCCCCCTTGTTCTCCCCTTTAAAACAAGGTGCGTCCTATGGTCGGGTGTGTCCTATAGAGCGAAAAATACGGTGCCTTCCTTGCTGTGGTATTGCTGATGGCTTCCCCGCTTCCTTGTGGTGTCAGACGGAGGTGGAAAAAGCATGGCATACTGTTAATACCCTGCTTGTTTACTATCACATAGATGCTAGTAAGGAAACATAGGAAGGCAGCACTGTTTTCATACTTACTGGATGTCCTCTCTCGCCTGATTTCCCAGCTGGACCCGTGTTACCTGGGGGACCCACATGACCCGGAGCCCCTGGCAAACCAGGAGAACCATTTTCACCACGATCACCCTGAGGAGACAACACATGGCCAACGTGAGGAATTCATTTAATTTTCTAAATGACCATAAACCCAGTCAAATGCTAGTACGGTGGTACCTTGGTTCCCGAACGGCTTAGTTTACAAACAAATTGGCTCCCGAACGCCGCAAACCTGGAAGTAAGCTTTCTGGTTTGTGAACGTTTTTCAGAAGCCGAACATCCGTTTTGGCTGTTGGCATTGTTCACACGCCTTGGTTTGTGAACATTTTGGAAGTCAAATGGATTGAGTTCGAGAACCAAGGTGCCACTGTATTGATTAGTACTAGCAGTAGTAACCACAATCACTGGGATCTGAAAGAGCACACGTGACTGTGATGGTTAAAGTCACTTCTCACCTTTGGTCCTGAAGACCCATCACGACCTGGTAAACCATCTGATCCAGGGTTACCCTGAGAAATATGGGAGAAAGAAGGCTTTAAATATAAGTATAAAAATATTGAAGCAAAGGGAAAGACTTAAAAGAAATCCTTTAACATTTAGGAAATATTTAGCTCTGGAGTGATATATCCACCAAATGTTTAACTTTGAAATTATCGTGGTCCTAATGGCATGTCAAAATAGGCTGCTGCTGCTTTTCTGAGATTGCTCACACATTAAGGGATTTCCCACACATCACACATGAAGAGGAATGCAGCACCAGATGCTGATATGCGTGTCTGAATAGGGAATTACAAATTAAACTTCCATGCTACCTCTGACACAATGCTCTTCATTGAATCTGGTCTTATGTTCAGCTGTGAATCGGAATTAAACCATAATTATGTGAAGAGAAACCAAGCACAAAGATGTGCAAACAAGCCTTTAACGTCTAAGCGTAGGCCAGTTGGGAGACGTTCCTTCTCCGGTCTGCTTGGAGTCCCTGCCCCCAGGAGGTCTGCTGTTGCAGCTGACTGGCCACAGGGGAGCAAAATAAGCAGTGCTTATTTTGTCAAGCAACAGTCACTCAGGCACACCAGAGGAAGCTTGTCCAGCTCTCCCTCCAACCCAGGTGACAGCAACAAATGGGTCTCCCAGGAAGTAAGGACCTTTGCCTTGTATAGTAATCAAATTCAAAGAAATCAAGCAATGAGTATGCTTGGGTGCAAACCAGTATCCAGCTTCCCACAGAAGGAAGACCAAGTCTTTCCTAGTCTCCATACTAGGATGTACAACAGGATGTTTGAATGAGGCTAATTTGTCTCACTTTAGGTGGGCAAAATTTCTACATGCAGTGTGTTTATCCGTAGGATAGAACGAAGATGAAATTCTTTCCATACGTCTCTGCCTGGTTCTCCGGGTGCTCCATTTAGGCCCATTGGACCTGGTGGACCTTGAGGTCCTCGTTCTCCTGGGCTACCATTGGATCCTGGTTTGCCATCTTCACCCTGCAATGGAAAAACAGATGGATTAATGACATACTGACATTTTTTTTAAAAAAACCCCTGCTAAATGTGAGCTATTGTAGGCATGAAGAAGTTAAGACCAGAGAGATCTGTTCCTAGACTCAGCTAGGTCAAACCCCTTCTCGAGGGAGAAAGTGAAGCTGCTTCTTTTCCTATTCCTCACTCTCTCTTCTCACTATGTAATCCACCAAGACGGACGGATCTGAATGTGCATGTTTGAAACTATATGCTATATTAGGCACCCAAGAGTAATCTATCTGTGTTCTCCTTGCTGCTGCATGGAACAACGCATGAATCAGACCTTAGGAGTTAGTAAGTAAAGCTTTTAAATTTACTTGAGTGTGTGGTCTGTTCATTGCTAGAGGGGTAGAGAGGTGGCAAGAGCTTTAAAGCAATGGGATATGCAAAAGGGCTCAATAACATTTCTGCCCATCATAAGCAAACTCCAAAACTACCGGGGGAGGGGGGGAACTCCCATTCCCTTGATGCCGGCTAATTATACTGACCCAGCCACTTCCTGCCTCCAACAGTATTGCATTGCATGTCAGTAAATAATTAAGCTTGTTCTTCCTTGGACTCTGTTCAGTGAAGGCAAGTGATTACTACCATCTCTCCCACCACACTGACCATCACTGACATAATGTCACCTTATATTACCACAAAACTGCTGATACTGACACTAACATGGAATTATGTGTTTTATAACTCTGGAGGAAATCACTGATCACTGGAGACTTGTCCACAAAACAGCTTCATCACACATTTCTTTATGAAGCTCTCTCTCACACACACATCACTTCAAGACCTAATTTCTAAAACACAAAACGTTTCTTATGTTAAATAATTTGGAGAATTAAAAGTAATGGGGTAATGCCTTACCTTTCCGCCAGGTGCGCCATTGGCACCAGATGGACCTCTCGGGCCAGGCAGCCCTACAGAACCACGTTGCCCAGGTATGCCACCCAATCCTGAAGGACCTGGAAAACCCTATGAAGAGAAATACAGAAACAAATTTGTTTATGGGATTTATTTACTGATTGTATTTATCACCTTGGACAATAAACATTTTCCCCAGACCAACAAATACAGATGCAGAAAATGGCTTTTGAAGCTTACTGAGATATGTGTTATGTGTAGCTGCGGGGACGGGGGAAGGTTTCTCTGGCAGAACATGCTCAGCTGAGCAGAGATGGTACAGATGAAAATGCACTCCATGCCTTGCAGAGCATAATGGAGACCATCTTCCCTGACACCTACAAGGTCTCCCTCTCCTCATTAAGATTAGGCTTGAAAGAAGAGGTGTGTTGTAGCCAACAGAACAGTGTGGTGTGTGCTTGGTTGCAGTGTTTGTACGGTGCCCATAACCACTTCTCCAGTGAGCAAATGGGCCTATGGACCTCAAAAGGTTGGTGAGCCCTGTCACGATTATGGGCTTATTTCAGCCTCCATATTTCTTAGAAATAGTGTTCTGATAAAACTTTTGCTAAGGCTTTTAGATAATGATTAATCCAATCTTAGGTCCCCAGACGTTGTTGGACTGCAACCCCCACAATCCTGTGCCATTTATCCAGATGGCTGGGGCTGATCAACAACATTGAGGAACCCAAAGATTGAGGAAGGCTGACTTAAAGTCTTGCCTCTCACCAATTATGTTTAAGGGGGGGGGATACTTTTCACATTCTGAGTTGTTCCATTTCTAAGAAACAGAGCAATGGTTGAGGCATAATGCAGAACCATAGTTTGGCGCTATGTGAATGAGCCTGGAAGAAACATCGAGCTTGAAGTATTCTCCTGTTCATGAGCCTGGGAAATTCTTCCCTCATTTCCTGGTTTGAGGCCAACCATAGTTTACCATTTAATGTAAATTGGGAAACTATGATTTGAGCTTGCCCTGAAAACTACAATCGAAAACCATTATTCAGTCCTGTGATATAGATAAAACAATGTGTATGTTAGGTCCATTAGGTCCAGTCGTGACCGACTCTGGGGTTGCGGCGCTCATCTCGCTTTATTGGCCGAGGGAGCTGGCGTACAGCTTCCGGGTCATGTGGCCAGCATGACTAAGCCGCTTCTGGCGAACCAGAGCAGCACACAGAAACGCCGTTTACCTTTCCGCCAGAGCGGTATCTATTTATCTACTTGCACTTTTTCGAACTGCTAGGTTAGCAGGAATGTGTATGTTTGCTCCTTACAATTTGAAGAGTTTTAACAAAAACTTAAGTAAATGAAATTTTTTTGTAGCGCTGTTAAATCTCCATGCAGCTAGCCTCTTAAGCCTTGCTGCCAGACTGGAGGAGACAGCAGCCAATAGCCAGCCAGGCACTGCCCTCCAGGTGGAGCCATTGATTAGCCTGTTTGGAGATGGTGTCATGGGCAGGAATACCACCTCTGAACTCCCGCTGTCCATGGGGAATTCCCCTTCAATGGCCTATGCCTAAGCCATCAGAGGAAGGAGGCCAAGAGTAAGGGGCTGCATCTGTCCCCCACCCCCGGGAGAGTGATGAGCAGCCATTTTGACATGCAGGCAAGGCAATACATTGATTAAGAAGAAGAGCTGCTATGACTAGCTGTAAAGATTGGTCCTAATTTATCACACACCCACACACCCACAACAGATCAGTCTAATCACTGCATCTGTAATTTTAACGTATCAGAAGTAAGACATCACGGGAAAACTGTAATCTTTCACTGAATATTTTTAACTCTATTTTATAGACTCCCAAATAATGTACTTACTGGTTCTCCTTTTACACCTGCCGGACCTTTTTCACCTGGTGGGCCAGGCTCACCTTTGGGACCAGCAGCTCCTGGGCCACCAGCAGGACCAGTAGAACCAGCTGGACCAGGAGGACCATCCTTGCCTGGGGGACCCGCATTGCCAGGAAGTCCTGGGTTACCCTAGGAGTCAATATTTGAAAGTGATGCTTGACATACAGTATTTGAATCAACACTCTTAGAATACCAAAATAATGGAGAATTCATGATATGTGCAAAGGAGATAGACCTCCTTGATTTAGACTTGCCACTCTTGAATATGGATTGAATTGTGCTCTATGAACACATTCAAAAGTAACTCGTAAAAAGAAAAGATGCTTTGAGAGTAAAGCAGACTATGGATGAACAACATAATAGCAAATGGGGGTGGGTTTGTTAGCAGAACACAAACATTATTATCATTATTATTTTAAAAATGTATTTATTCCTTGTCCTAAGTCTTGCTTGGATCCAGCTGCAGGAATTGTTCTTCGCAGCTAGGCTTTTGTTCAAGCCAAGTTGCAAAAGGACATTTTGCTACATAGAAGAAGAAGAAGAAGAAGAAGAAGAAGAAGAAGAAGAAGAAGAAGAAGAGGAGGAGTTTGGATTTGATATCCCGCTTTATCACTACCTGAAGGAGTCTCAAAGCAGCTAACATTCTCCTTTCCCTTCCTCCCCACAACAAACACTCTGTGAGGTAAGTGGGGCTGAGAGACTTCAAAGAAATGTAACTAGCCCAAGGTCACCCAGCAGCTGCATGTGGAGGAGCGGAGACGCGAACCCGGTTCCCCAGATTACGCGTCTACCGCTCTTAACCACTACACCACACTGGCGACAGCAAGATCTCAAACCAGGTGGCATAGGAACAATGGAAAGGAGCAATGGCCTGGAGAAAAATTGCAGGGTGGCACAGATGCCGCCATGGCCTCCCAGTTCCATTGCTGAGATTTTTGACCTCTCACAGAGGCCAACAGGTTCTTGCAAAGGGGTTGGAGTGGCAGGGCAGCCCACCATTCACCTCTTTCACACATCGTGGGCCAGTTTTGCAGCCCTCCATCCCTTGGTTTAGAGTCTTCCACTGAGGCATTGAGTGGCTGCTGGTTTTCAGAGCCAGAAGGAATTTGACTCATAACCACAACTGGCCTTTGGTTGAGAAGATTCGCTTTTCACTTAGTGGATTACGTGGGGTTGTTGGGCCTGATACATAGACATATCTCACAACTTGTGTGGAAATGGCATTGGGTAGGATTTAAGCACAGGGAGTCACGAAGAGGCACATCAGCTGCTGGCCTGAGTGTGACCCTGAATTCCACCCAGAGGTTTCCTCCTTACAGCTCTGATGTAGGCGAGTCTGGAAGAACCTAAGCAGGCAATATCGGAGGCTCTGTAGTCTGGGGCAGGTTGGTGTTTCTCCATTAGGAAGATTGTTTTATAATTTATTAAAACAAAAGCCAGTTGATTAAGACTTCACAAGTAATATGTGCACAACTTATGGGCAAGTAAATTTTCAAATTCATGTCCATGGAGGTGGGCACTCATCCCTGGCCACTTGAGAACCCAAAGGCAACTGGAGACATTAGTAGCATGGAAAGGATTAAGAAATGGTAGGTATTCTTACACTGTTGCCTGGAGGGCCAGGTAAGCCACGAGTACCAGGAAAGCCAGCCTGACCCTAAAAAATATAAGTGATGCTCAAGTTAACAGGTCATAAAACACTAGTATCTTCAAATACCGAAAAGCAGAATTCAAGGGGCTGAAATATCTTTAAGTACATAATTAAATCACCTACTTTGATGACTATGTTGGAAGTTACTACATGAGAGTGAAAAATAACAGCATTTTTTACATGGCAACTAACTGAGATTTATATGGCGAATGTGCCTGTCATAAACACGTCTGGAAACACAAGATTATTGTGGCAACCTAAAGACTCCTAGAAGTATTGCAGCAGAACCTTTCTGGACTTGATAAGATGCAGGAAGCATTATCCTCTGTTGGCAGATATATATTAAGAGACCAATGCTTTGTGCAATATGTAGCCATGTTGTGAAAAGATATGAATGCATTTCCATTTTATCTCCACGTAAGAATGGGAGGTCAGCATTTTACAATGGATGGGCTGGTCTAACTAAATAATAATCATTTTTATTATTTGTACCCCGTCCATCTGACTGGTTACCTCAGCCACTGTGGGTAGCTTCCATCATATAACAAAACACAATACAACATTACACATTAAAAAGCTTTCCTATATAGGGCTGCCTTCAGATGTCTTCTAAAGCTTATATAGTTACTCATCTCCTTGACATCTGATGGGAAGGTGTGCCACTACGAAAAAGGCACTCTGCCTGGTTTCCTGTAGCTTCACTTCTCACAGAAAGGGAACTGCCAGAAGGCCCTCGGTGTATGTCAAAGCATGCATCAAAATACTTTTGTCAATTAGAGCTTTCAGGCCAGTTGAACCAAGCATGTAGTACCTAAACTATCTAAACTACTTTCTTATTTATCTGTGTCAGGGGACTCTAGCATGCTTCTCTTAGATCACAGTATACTTTAGCAAGTGCAACTACTTGCATCTGACTGGAACTGGAATATGCATCACCATTGCTTACTGATAAAGAAGAGACTGAAAAAACAATACTCACTACTGGGCCTGGTGAACCTCGCTCTCCTTTTCCTCCTGGGGGACCGGCTGGACCCTAGACAGGATATGAGAACGATACATCATAATGCCAGAAGGAAAATACAGACCAGCAATACATTGACTTCATAAACATTAGATTAGGATATCTATGCTTACGGGTGCTCCAGGGCCTCCTGATGGACCAGCAGCACCGGGGGGTCCAGCTTCACCACGCTCACCAGAAGGGCCTTTCTCTCCTTTTCCACCAGGTTCTCCATTTTGTCCCTATAGAAAAGTAAGACATGCATGTTAAACATCAACATTATTATCAGTAGGAGACACAGGATTTCTTTTTCCCCAGCCAGAACTTGCCGGAACTCAGTTACAGCACCTCTCAGGTAGGCACCATTGCCATTAAAAGAGAACAAGGGAGTTCCAGCACCTCTTTTTCTAGAAAAATAGCACTGATGAGATATAATAATGACTGATTACGAGGTGAATAATGAGACCTAACAGTAGCTATTGAGTCCTGCTCCCCTGCTTTTTTGCGGGGGCTGCAAATCCTGCAAATCCTGTCATTGATGATTCTGGTAGAAAGCCTCTCTGAGCTTGGCTTTGGCTGGGGAGGGCGGGCTATAAATAAATTTTTTTATTATTATTATTAAAGAGTTCAGTTGTTTGGAGTCTTAGCCAGCTGGTCTTTCCCAACAATTATCCTAGATTCTGTGGTTGCTGGGCATGCTGTCCTTATGGCTAGGTGTTTCTGTTTTTGGTTTCTAAAACATTTATTGTACTTCTGCAAATATCGGAGTTTCACAGAAACCTCTCTCTTGTTTCTGTAACTTGGTTTTCGAACAGCCTAGTTCTCGAACGTTTTGGCTCCCAAACGATCAAAACCCGGAAGTGACTGTTCTGGTTTTCAAATGTTCTTCTGGAAGCCGAACATTCAATGGGGCTTCCGCAGCTTCTGATTGGCAGAGGAGCTTCCTGCAGCCAATCAGAAACTGCGATTTGGAATTCGAACGCTTTGGAAATTGAACAGACTTCCGGAACGGATTCCGTTCGACTTCCAAGGTACAACTGTAGTTCTATTAGCACTCAATGCCTGAATTTACTAGAAGGTTCAATATTTATAGGAAGCTGTTGCCTTCCTCTTGTTATGCACAGGTGAGAGTGAAGATGGGTTAATAATGATCTTCTGATGTGTACTTAAAATCCAGAGCTTCTATGGAAAAGGACTAGGAAAATACAAAACAGTATCTATGTATGTACCTATCTATGCATCTTTGTACATATGTCTCTCCCTTCCTCCCTCCCCATACTTACAGGAGCTCCAGGGAAGCCAGCTGGGCCAGGGGGTCCTTGCTCTCCTCGATCACCCTGAAAATGTCAACGAGTAATACAATTAAATCACCTCCAAAGTTTGCAAAGTACCACCTCTATTGTTGTTCCTATTTCAGCTGCTCTGGTTTGCAGATATTCTGCATTTGCAGGGTCTCCCTATTTTCTCCTCTCAAGACATCAAACTGTTTACAACATCCAAGAAAGTGTGCAAAAGCTTTGATACCCCTTCATAACTGGTTATGCTTTGTTAGCTTGGCAACTTCTTATGGAAATGACTTGATCAAGGATAGGTAAAAGTAAAGGGACCTCTGACAGTTGAGTCCAATCGCAAATGACTCTGGGGTTGCGGCGCTCATCTCGCTTTACAGGCCGAGGGAGCCAATGTTTGTCTGCTTCTGCAGACAGTTTTTCAGAGTCATGTGGCCAGCATGACTAAGCCGCTTCTGGCGAACCAGGGCAATGCACGGAAACACTGTTTACCTTCCCGCCGGAGTGGTACCTATTTATCTACTTGCACTTTGACGTGCTTTCAAACTGCTAGGTTGGCAGGAGCTGGGACCGAACAACGGGAGCTCACCCTGTTGCAGGGATTCAAACCGTGACCTTCTGATCAGCAAGTCCAAGCGGCACAGTGGTTTAAACCACAGCGCCACCCGCGTGGCTATCAAGGATAGCAAGTGCCTAAACCCAGACTTTGCTTGAATGCCCTATACATTGACTCATTCC